>NC_050443.1:18817978-19117978 GCF_903995425.1 Onychomys torridus
CAAGGATTCTGAGTTAGATGCCACTAACCAGGGGCTCGCCTACAAAACAAGCAGGTGACTTGTGTGGCTTTGGAGCCCATGGGATAGTATATAGGGAATTTCAGCAGCCTGAGGTTTTGTAGACAGCCAGAAGCTGTGCCTCAGCCTCCTAGGCACTGGATTTAGGGCAAGGGTGGGGCTCAAGCTGAGAAAACAAAGAGAATTGTGATGGTAGAGTAAGTCAGGACTTGAGGGACATGAGTGGTCCCATCTTTGGCAGTAGGTGCCTAGGGCACCCTAGGGCTCTGCAGCATGTGCCTGGAGCTGTGAGGGATGAGGAGCCTGCCCAAGTCTACCCAGTGAGTCTTCTGAGGTCTTTAACTCCCCGGCCAACCTTGTCCTAGGATTGTAACCCAGGCATCAGCTGCAGCCATCCAAGGTTCCAACGTGAAGACAGACTGGGATTTAGAAATCTTGAGTGAACAGACTAGATCCTAGGCTGCTGAAAAGATACCTGAGGAGGAGAAAGCACCACAGTACTTACTTGGGTTGGGCCTGATCTATCAACTTTGTTGACTGATGCACTGGCCTGCACTAGAGGCTTGGGGGCTGCAGAAATGAGGAGCGTGGGGCACTGTCAAGCTCTCAATTTTGAGATGTGGAGTGGAGATTTACCTTCAAGGTTTAAGGTTATAGTTGGATTAAAGTTGGGAAGAGAGGTGCTGAAAAGACACTTTATGAATGGGAGAGGTGGGAGGCTCATGAACACCCACTGCTCCCTGAGCCCCAAAGACTGCAATTGCTCCAGTTTCCTGGACTGCAGCACTAGATTAAAAAGTAGACCTGCTCTTCCATGGACACCTGGTGGCAGCTCAGAATTCACATGCCAATGAAATTATGATGCTTTTTTTGGTGTTTTTTTTTTTTTCATCTTGTCCTTCCTGGAAGGAACCCAGCATTCAGCTCCCTGTGACATGGCTCACAGCTGGCTCTCAGTCCTCTTTCAGTTATGCTTGATTGCTCTTTGTCTTTCCCTGCTCTTGCCCAAAATGATACCTATAACACAGATTTTAAAGAGATGGGTCTCTTTTCTGCTTTATCTTGACTTTGTGTGTATTATGTAGGAAGGACCACAAAGGCACCATCCTTCAGAGGTTTCTGCCAGGCAGGTAAATTTTTGTTTCAGCTGTTTTTAACTTATGCCTGCATGTATGGTGATCACTAATTAGATACCTCTTCAAGGCATCCCTCAGACCCTTGGGTTCCTGTGGCTACTATAAAAGGTCTTGAATAGGTTGCATACACACACACACACACACACACACACACACACACACACACACACCCCTCATTACAGCAAACATAAATTGTAAAATAGAGTAATAAAACAGATCTTCCACTTCAAGAACTTGAAACACTGTGAGTGTCCCTAAATCCACCCAGAAACAATCTCCCTGTTTTGTGCTCTGTGCATCTCCTAAACACACAAGCATATTTTCACATATCTTTCCAGCCACTTTCTTTAAATATGCTGCTGTGTGTGTCTCTTTAAGTGCACTGGTAACATTTGCTTGGCTTTGAATTTTGTAATGTGAGTGTCACAAAGCTCGATGTCGGTTCCTTGGTGAATGCTGTGTCTAATTGTAGTTACTTCATTGTCATTGCTGCGTAATGTTTCATTGTGAAACAAACCCGCTTCATTGGCCCCTTTTCTTGTTTGTGGACATTGGGTTGGTTCAACACTGATCTACAATGAACAATGCTACTGTGAGCATTTGCGTGGCTTCCCCCCACACTACCCACAAGAGGATCTTCTGATTATTTCCACAGTTTGGATTGTGGGAAACAGACTTCACTGACTGGAAGGCCCATCTCTGTGTAGTCAGCATGACACTGACTCTCCCATCCCCAGTTCTCTTACAGTGCATGTCCGTATCTTCCAAGAATTCAGTTTTTCATTGGGGGAGCCTGTGGTACTCACAGATGCCACACAATGGTGACATAAAAAGCTAGATTTGGGAGCTAGAATAAAAAAGTAGACTCACTTTTCCATGGACATGGGGTGTGTGAAATGAAACATGTAATAAAACTATCCAGGTTGGGGATTTAAGCTCAGTGGTACAGTGCTTGCCTAGCAAGCACAAGGCCCTGGGTTCAATCCTCAGCTCAAAAAAATAATAAATAAATAAAAAGGACTATCCATTTTAACATCTTAATGAAATTATTTTTAAAATAAAATTGAAAATGCACGACTATGAATCTGGGTTTATAGACACATGCATGTTTTAATTAATGTTAATTAATTAATGTGCATTAATACCATGCATGGTATTAATGTGGGAATCAAGAGTAAACAAGGTCCTCTGGCAGCCCTCCTGATGCTACAGCGTGGGTCAATTTGAAAATAGTTTTGAGTTTTGTTTTGTGATTTTTTTTCCCTACCTCTATTAGCTAAGTAGACTGCATATTGCTCTCATCCTTTTAACTGACACACACCAAAAATGAAACACATGTTAGTTTCCCATGTTCTGAAAGGTTCTATTTGTTTTTTGGTTTTGTTTTTCAATTTTCCTTAAGTTTTTGAATAAACGTATCCACTACATGCAAAACCTAAGGAAAGAGAAGAAGAAATTGGGAAAGAGGTTTGCAAAGCCTAACCCTGTTCCAGATCCAGGAATCCTGGTAAGTGTGGAGCTCTCACAGAGATGCACAGTCCTCACATGCTATTGGCATTCTCCTTTTTAATGCATCTGATCATTCTTTAATTTTCTCTGGAAGAATTGGTGATAACACTCTGGGGAGACCCTTAAAATTCCTCTCACCAAATTCTCATTGTTTAAGTCTACTCAGCAACTGTCTCCTGATGAGAACATGGAGTTTGATCTCTGAAGCCATATTGTCTGTTTATTGTTTTGTCTGAGTTGATTTGTTTAAATCTTAGGGTTCTAATATTTTAAAATGAGTTACAAAATCTCCTAGACAATAATTTATTTAGCCTAGAATTAACACTTGAAATGTCAGAAAATTCTCTACACTGATTGCAACTTAATACATACATACATACATACATACATATATATATATATATATATATATATATATATATATACTCTTTTATATGTGTATGTCTGTGTGAGTAGATGCCATATGTATCCAGGTCCCCACAAAAGCCAGGAGAAGCTGTCATGTCCCTTTGAGTAACAGCTGGTTGTGAGCCACCTAACAAGGGTACTGGGAATCTAAGCTGTCAAACTTTGTCAGGTTGAAAACCCAGTTTTTTAAAATCTATTTTGCTTACTGTTGACTGGGGAGCCCTGGCTGTCTTCAAGCAATAGTTATGCTCCATACATAAGTTTTTAGCTATTTTATCAGTTTCATGCACTTTACATACAATATAATGTGTTCTGCAATCTATCTAGCTGGTCCATTCTTCCCTCAAAACTCAGGCAATCACTGATCTTTCACCATTTCTACACTTTGTCCTTAGTAGACTGCCATGTAACTTTTAAGAGTGGCTCTTTTCACTTAGTAATATGCATTCAAGATTCCATCACATGCTTCATTCCTTGATAATCCAGTTTTAAATGTGAAAATTACATTAATTTATCATGGAGTATATGCATTTGGATAAGCATGTATGTACCAAGGGATATATGTGGAAGGCAGAAGACATGACCTTGCAGAAGTATCCTCTCCTTCCCTTATGTGTGTTACAGGGATAAAACCCAAGATGTCCGGCTATCTGCTGAGCCATCTCACTGTAGTTCTCTAGATATCATGTAGTAACTGATTTACACATTGAGGAATGTCCTTCTTGCTATTAAGGACTGCTGTATGCAATACTGAGGGCATAAGAGGCCTCACTCTTGAGAGTGAGAGAATTGAGAGTTTACATTAATTTCCCTCACATAAATTTCAGTTGTCTTCCCTTTTTAATTGTGTGTTCTACCCCTACCCAGTGGACAACTGATTAAGCCTGGAGTCTTCTAGAAGAAACCACGCTCCAGACTAAAATATGTGGGCTTTTGACATTGAACAACAGGTCATGGCTTGACTTCATCTAAAGGATAAAGCAATGTTCTGCCATTCTGCAAAATAAACACAAATCTTGCACTCCACATCAGGCTGCGGGCTTCTAAATTTTATTAAGTTTACAGCTCGTCATTGTTTTCATTTTGTGATAAACTGGTATCTTAAATAATGTGTAAAGATCTTGAAAATATATCTGCGTTTAAATTGTTGCACTTAGGTGGGTAGCTTATGTAGATATTGGGAGCTGTGCTTCAACCATAGGAGAATGGTAGGATAACATCTCCTCTAGATTTACGATGGTTTGGGTTGATATGGCAAATAAAGTGTAATATAAATAACACTGCCACTTAAAATGAAAATTCAACATTGAAATGCAGTTCTATGTTGATGTATAAAATGAACAGTAACTGTATATGGTGTAGTAAAGTGCTTGGTTACATAAGTAATTCCTAACTTGAAAGTGGAATAATTGTTTTCTAAAATATCGACAACTGTTCAATGTGAGCAAAGCAACTGATCAGCTAGTTGCAGTTTCGAAAGTGACACATGAAGTGGGACACAAGGGATTTTGTTTTTAAACATATAGAGAACTATGAGAAAGTCTAATAAACAACCAGAAGACAGGACAAAATATTCAAAATTACTTTCCAGAAGTTGAACAATAATAGAAAACATGGCTTGTCTTTTCAAGGTATGAGATGTAAACTTGAGTCATCAGGCGGCACCACGGGCTGCCTAGAAGTTTCCACACACTGTGCTGCAAACCAGGAAGGGGAGCCTGAGCAGTTCCAAAACTTCCTGTGTTGAGGAAACGAACAAGAATTCAGGAAGCCTTGTTTACTGCTGTAGTAGGAAGAGCTCCAAAGAGTGACAAATAGGCAGAGAACGCCAATTTTGTTTGTTTGTTTGTTTTTTGAGACAGGGTTTCTCTGTGCAGCTTTGCACCTTTCCTGGAACTCACTATGTAGCCCAGGCTAGCCTTGAACTCACAGAGATCCACCTGGCTCTGCCTCCCAAGTGCTGGGATTAAAGGTGTGTGCCACCACTACCCTGCTCGCACTGACTGCTCCAGGACTGTGGAGCTGTATGCACACAGCATGCAGTTCACAGTCACACCCCTTCTCTGTCTTCTCAAAGTGGCCAGTCTATAGAGGTCAGACTAGCTGTAAGTTTGACAGTCCCCAACACTCACCTACCAGTGGCACACACAGACCTTGTTGATCATGCGGGGCATTTAGCTAACAATATAGGAATCAAGGGATAGCAGTAAGGTACCCTTAACTCTCTGGAATAAGTAACTCTCCAAGAGCAGGTGATGGAAGCTTTCCAAGCAGTTTGCTACTCACCAGCTCCCTTCCCATTGGAGAGGTATTGCAAGACCCTCAAAGGGCATCTGGACGTGCACTTAGGACTGAGGAATGCAAAGTCTCTGCTTTTCTGTGTGTCCACATACAGGATAAGCTTAACTTATAAATTCAAGAAAGATTAACAACTACAACTAATAACAACATAGAACACAACAGTATGTTGTAAAACAAATGTGGCTGTGATCATTCCCTCTCAAAAGAATTGGGGCAAATACAAGTATTTTGCAGGCCATAGTGAACCATGAATAATTAATATTTTCCTATACCCAGACTTACCCATATATAACTGCCCAGCAGAACAAAAGGTAACCCTAAAAAGGAAGACTACAAATTCCAGATATGCAACCCTTACCACATTCATTAGCTGGTCAGGAAATACTATATTGGTCAAGACACAGCACAGTGTTGTACAAGATGTGGGGAAATAGAGTTTCATAGACACGAACATGGAAAGAAATAGATTAGATAAAATACATTTAAGCATTTTCTAGATGCATTACCATGCTTAAGAATTCAGTGATAAACATGGAACATGAATACAAGGGGAATAAAAGATTTCTAAAAGAATTTGGTAGAACTATTAGAACAAAAAATTAACTGAATATTAAAATTTTTACTAATATTAGCACAGAGGCAAAACCATAGGCCAATGGAATCAAAAATAAAACAAATAAAGCTTCAAAAATTATCCAAACTAAAGCAAAGATAAAGACTGAGAAAATGGCTAGTCCTTGAGACCAGATCAAGTGGACAGAGATGAGCAGCCATGAGCCAATTTTGACTGACTTTCCTAATTTTGATGAAAACTTATAAATGCAAGGAGATTAAGCACAAACACACTCAGATGACTTCAAATGTTTAAAATACACTATAAATAGGAAAGAAAGCAAAAGGAGGCGGGGCCTCACAAAATACCAAGAAATGAAAGATAATATTAGCAGAACCATAAGGCCACTTGGAAACCACAGCAATCCAAAAGGCACCAGAAAGAGTCTCTGGGAGGCTGAGACTGTAAGGGGAAAATGCCCACTTAAGTTCTGTATGAAGCAAAAGTATCTTTCAAATCTAACAGCAAAATGCAGGGGTTTCCCTATTCAGGAGAATAGGAGCCAAGACATTTACCACCAGAAGACATGGAGAAGGAAATTTTTTAGATGAAAGAATAATGTTGAGTGAACCCCTGTCCCTGTCCCTGAATATAAAATCAGGAACCATTTCATGAAAATCATTTTATATATATGAATATATGTGTGAATATATACATAAAATCAGGAAATGTTGTATGGATGAATTACTGGATAACTAAAAAACCTTTTCATCCTTTTTATTTCTCTAAGGCATTAATAGTTTTAAGTAAAAACAGTATAGCGAAGCTGGGTGGTGGTGGTGGTGGTGGTGGTGGTGGTGGTGGTGGTGCACACCTTTAATCCCAGCACTTGGGAGGGAGACATATCAGTGAATTCAAGGCCAGCCTGGTCTACAAAGCGAGTTCCAGGACAGCCAGGACTGTTACTCAGAGAAACCCTATCTCAAAATACAAAATAAAACAACAACAAAAAGCAGTATAGTGACACTTACACCCGTCAGGATATCCTGAGTGAAAAAAGGCAGTCTAGTTAGAACATAGAATAGTTCTTATAATTTTTGTGGTATTTCAAGCAATACTTCAATACATTTTTAATTGTCTTAATGATAATATGTATGTATGTATGTACATATGAATGTATGTATATATACGTATGAATGTATGTATAAATTACTACCTATGTATGTATTATGTAAGAATGTATGAATGTATGTAGTGCAGCTTGCCCTTGTATTTGCAATCCTTTGCTTCAAAATTATGAGCTTGGTCAAAATACTAAGGAGGTCCAGGATCCTGCTCGGCAGGTGATGAGGTGCTCAACAGATGATGCTCCTTCCCTGTGTAACACATTCATATTCAATGGAAAGCCTGAGTTTTGATTTCTCTCAGCCCGAAGTTCATATTGATCATAATTATGTGCCTCTTAATTAAAAAGCCAGAGGGCTAGTATATACTCGGGACAGCTGCTTATAATCATCTGGCTTATTTAAATTCATGTCTATGGATTCTAATAATTGCACTACTAAGGAGGATAGGATTCACATTCACTGCAAAAGCCAAGACTTTGGGTTGTTCATTCAGCCAGCAATCATCATGACTTGCACAAAGCTGTGAAAAAAGGATCTCAATGTGGTAGCTGGCTGAGATTCACTTTCTAAACTATATTGCTCAAGCAATGCATTCAAGGATGGGTATAAATGTGGCATGGAGAGGAGGCCTTCATTCTGATCACCTTTTGGTGCCTTCCTGACTTCCTCCTTCCTGTCAGATGCATCCTCTTTTGTGGCACAGCAAGAATTTATATCAGTGCCATCTTGATTTCTGCCCTGGTCTTCTTTTCCATTCTCCTTATCTCAAACTGCCACTAGAATGCTTGTAGCGCCTTAAGTATTTTCTCTCCCTTAGGTAGGCACCCATTATAGTTGTAATAATAAAATAGAAAGATTCAGACAAGTAACATCCTGTTCTGACTTGTTACAACTCTGAGGGGTATGTTTTCTCAATACAAGTGTTGCAGCTTTGAAGAGAAATGCTTCCCTAGTGGTAGTGTTACAACTTTGAGGGGACAGGTTTCCCCTATGTATTCGTTATGGCTCTGAGGAGAAAGGTACCCTGGCAGCCTGGAGCCAAGGAACACCACAAAGTCACACTGCATGACAAATCTCATACTAGTTTTATTGGGAGGGAAAATCCCAGGAGGGTGGCTGCCTCTGCTCAGGAGAGAAGCAGCAGGGAACTGAACAGGAGACAGGATTATACTGTTTCTTGGGGGAGGAGCTTTCTAGGATGAAGATTTCCAGGTTGGGGATTGATGAGATTTCAAGCCAAGCCCAGGGATTGATGGGCTTTTGTTCTCAAGAAGGTGTGTTTGGGGGATCAGGGATTCCTGGGTTTTGGTCAGTTTTCAAACCCAGAAATGGGTTCTGACATTTTAACCTATACTGACTTCCTATTTCTGTGTATTATTCAAAGCCCTCTGCCACAGCTCTAGATCAAAGAGCCCCTCATAGAAAACCAAGGATTTATTTGTGGGAACTCAGACAAAAAACTTTTCTAACTCCAGCATTTGCACTTGATTCCTCTTTTTCAGTAGGCACGTTACCACCCGTGTCTGAGTCACCATCTGAGAGAAAGCAAATCTCCAATTGTGCCCCCTATTCGCACTATTTCAGAATTCAGTGTTCTGACTTTTGGCATACTCAGGAGTATGGTGTGCCATGCTTCTGATGTAGAAGCACAGTGTGCCAGGTAGGCTGGCTGCCAGGTCTTGCCCTCATTTTCTCCTGTAGAAAAGAGTGATAAAACACACTTCTAAGCAGACTTTCTTAAACCTAGAACAGCAGACAACATCAAATACAGGTTTACAGTGTTTATCTACCCTCAGAGTTGGGGGTGTCTCAGTCTGCTTTCTATTTCTGTGATAAACACATGACCCAAATAACTTGGGAAGCAAAGGGTCTAATTCAGTTTACAACCCTCAGGTTATACTCTATGACTGAGGAAGTCAGAACAGGAACACAAGGCAGGAACCTGGAGGTAGAAACACAAACAGAGGCCATGGAGGTATGCTGCTTACTGACTTGCCCCTGTTGGCTTGCTCAGCCTGCTTTTGTAAACATGCCTAAGGATGGAACTACCCACATTGGGCTAGGCTTTCTCATATCAATCATAAATCCATAAAATCCCCTTAGACTTGTCTAAGGACAATCTGATGGAAGCATTTTCTCAACTGCAGTTCCCTTTTCTCAGATGCTTCTAGCTTATGTCAAGCTGACAAAACTCTGACCAACACAGAGTCAAGCAGTTGTGTCAGTGAGGACGCTGGGCACACAATGGGCATGTGTCACAGCTAGGCAAAGCCCCATGTTACCTAACAGGAATACTAGCTGACCTGCCCAGCTTCCACTCTGGTGCATCATTGTTTTCTTAGATAATAGGCATATCCACTTCACAGAAAGCTTCTCCAAGTTCTCTACCACAAAACTATCACAGAATCCTCCTGTGGACAGCTTCATCGCAAGGAGTCAAAGGGTTGGAAATAGAATTACTTTGCATTGCAAATTGTTTTTCTCCATTTTATGTAATACACTTTTCAATTACAGAAAATCAATTAAAAAACTGATATAAAAGAAAAACTGTAGTAGAATTAAATATAAACAATCAAGGAAGTATTTATATTAGGAAGGAGACAATATAAGTGCACTTCGATGAAAGGCTGATGGGATTAAACACCTTGAAATTATTGTGTTAACTTTCTTTCTTTGCTGTGATAAAACACTGACTAGCACCAACTTGGGGAAGAAAGTGTTTACTTCATATAGCAACTTGAGGTTCATCATTCAGGGAAGCCAAGCAGGAGCTCGAGACAGGCTTGAAACAAAAACCAAGGAGGGAAACTGCTTATTGTCTTATTCCTTGGCTGAAGCCCAGCTACTTTTCCTGCACAACTCAGGCCCTCCTGCCTAGGGGTGATAGTACCACCCATAGTAGGTGGGACCCTGCTATATCAACTGTCAATCAATGAAATGTTCCACAGACATGCCCATAGGCCAAAATGAAAGAGGCACTTGTTAACTGGGTGTGAAGTTGGCAACCAAGATTAGCCTTCACAATGACCCAGGGGAAAGGAGCTGGAAGACCTTAGGATACAGGATTACCACGCCCTTGAACCACTTGCTTCTGCTGACTGGCACTTAGGGAAGTCAAACACCCAGGTTTCTACAGAGATGGGAAACTAGAGGTGCTAACCATTTCTGTGTGTTATATTTCAGACATTACATTCTGGTCCTTGATAAAGGTCTGTGCTATAGAAGTGCTAAGAGGCTAGGGAGAGAACACCTGAAGGAGACAGAGAGCTAATTTAACATTTAAAGATTTCTAACGCAAATTCTCTAGAAACAGGGAGGTCAGAGATGAATAGTTAGGAAGAAATAGGAGTTTGGTTAAGTTGAAGTTAATTGTCCTCTGTAGTTCTGTGAAACATCAAAACATGAAACTAACAAAATGTGAAAATTCTTGAAAATGGAAAAACTGAAAATTCTAAGTCGATAACATGAGGGTAAATTCTCACATATGTCTACAAGAAATAGCAATAGAAATATGAAATACATTTGCACTATTTTGAAACACAGGAACTTCAAATAATAGTTTGTTTACCAAAGTGGAAGCATTTGTCCACTTAAATGTCGTATGTGCGAGAGCTAATCCACAAAGTGACCAGAGAAATAGAAATGGGTGGAAAGAGAGAGAAAGGGGAAGGAGGAAGAAAGAAAAGAATGAAAACAAGAAAGGAAATGCCACTGCTTTACAGTCTGGCAGACAGAACCTATACACACCTCTCGACTGTCCCATCTAAACACGTGCTTTTTTTGAGGGCAAACAGCTGCATTTTGGAAATATTGGCTGTCAGAATAACCGCAAAGCCTTAGTGTGGGGAGACAGAGACATGCATTTGACACGAACATCAGGCTGGGCCCTAGCGTTTCTACAACTAATTTTAACCAGATGCCAGGGGAGTCTTACGGTTATTAAAATCTGAGCCGCTCTTACTGAAGTGTTTCTGGGTGGACTGCATCCTCGTCCCTGGACAGGAACTTGGGTCGCGAGCGGCTGCTCTGAGCCGGAAATCGGTGGCGTTTTTCTCACCCTGCTGGCTTAGGGACACAGTACTGACTCCACTGAGAGGTGACAGCAAACTGAAATGCCGGTTTCAGGGCCTCAGAGGCCAAAATTCCTACACTCCCAACCATCCTTTAAACATGGCCCAGTCACGGCCTAAGTATGCATGCACAGAGCTCCCTGGGCGGACTGGGCTCTGCACAGAGCTGGGCTCCGCACAGCCGCAGAGGGTGAGAAATCAGCCCTGCCAGGAAGGTGGAGCCTCGAGAGCCAAGGGTGGGAGAGTGGGAGTGGGGCGTTTTCACTTCGAGGGGCTGACAGACAGTATGTGGGTCAGGTGGAGCACTACTGGAGGGGCGGGGCCTAACAATGGCGAACGCACTGGGGGCAGGGCTTGACGCAGATGGGTGGAGCTTTGCCATAGCTGGGTTTCAGGGGCCAAAGAGAAGTCCATGTTTTCTTTTGCTGTTAGGACCTAGTGGGTGGAAATTAATACAGAGGCGGGGCTTGATGCTGGGCTGGAAAAATAGGGATTATCACCAGCTCAGGTGTAGCAGGTTCTCACTGGAGGTGGAGCTTGTTGTTTTGTCTAATGTGATGGGGTTTGCCCCAGGCATTACAGGGATGAGGCTTGAAGTTGGTGAGAGCTTTTGGTGGTGCTTCCCTCCGGCAGATTGTGCCCACCCCCAGACCTGCCACAGCCTCCTTGGGAAGATCACCATGCCCTGCCCATGGTGCTAGCCTCCCCATGGGGCTGTGCTTCTGATGACCCCCTCACGGGTCAGCACCACCATCCCTGAGCCTGGTAAGTAGCCAATCTCACCCTGCTCCAGATTGCAGAGGCCTTTGTAGTGCAGCTGGGTAGAAGGGGTATCTGCAGGCAGGGCAACTGGACACTTCTTGAAGCTGTCCTGAGTACTGGCCTGCTGTGGATATCGCTCTGTGTAAATAAAATTCTGATTGGCCAGTGGCCAGGCAGAAAGTATAGGCGGGACAACAGAGAAGAGAATTCTGGGAGGTGGAAGGCTGGGTGGAGAAAGACACAGCCAGCCACCACCATAACAAGATGTAAGGTACTGGTAAGCCACAAGCCATGTGGCAAAGTATAGATAAGTAGAAATGGATTAATTTAAGAGAAAAAGTAGATAGCAAGAAGCCTGCCACAGCCATACAGTTTCTAAACAATGTAAGTTTCTGTGTGTTTACTTGGTTGGTTCTGAACATCTATGGGCCTGGCGGGTGAGAGAGATTTGTCCTGCCAGGCAGGAAAACTCTAACTACAAATGGTGCCCAACGTGTTGGCAAGAGTTTCTACCTAAAACCTGACAAAAAAGATTCTAAAACGGAGCTAAAAACAGCTTCCTAGTTGTCTCTCTCTAGTTAGCGGCAGCCTGCTGGTTTGAGCTACTATAGCAGGTTCCTGGCCTGTGCGTCTGACCTGCAGTGTGGCAGGAATGAGGAGTCTACAAGCAGCACTTTACTCTGCTGCGTGGTGGATTTAGCCTTTGGTAGTTTAAAAAAAAAAAAAGTTTCTGGGCTATGCGCTGCTTTGATAGAACTTCTGATAGTTCATGGTACACATGGCTCCAGACCCAGAGCTGGCTGTAAACTGTACCACCACCATGTTGGGAAGCTGAGGTGAGCAGAGCCAGCAGCCACAGTGGCATTTCAGTCTTACAAAGATGAATATTACCCAGAGAATCTGGTTTATGTTGTCTTTGGAATTTTTAACTACAGAAAAAGATTTGATCATAAAAGCTGTTGAGTTAAACAAATATGTAAATTTTAAAGGTACCTTGACTTCAAAATGTGGATATAAGGATATGTGGCTTTGGAAAAGAGTCTCTGCTTTTGTTTCCACAGAAAGCGAGAGGCTGTGGATTTGTTCCAGATTAAGATACATCAGGCTTGATCAGCCAAGACCACCTGAAAGGTCTCCGATGACACCATGGCCCAGATGATCCAACATCCAGAATGGTTTCAAGGCAACTGGCTCAGAGGTTTACCCTTACAGACTACTCCATAATCCTAAAATTTTCTTTGTGTTCCCATAAGATACAGCGCCCCCCTCCAGCAGGAAGTAGTAAGAAAAACTACGTCCAATTTCCCAAAATTATCAAGCTGGCTTTGGAGATTGAATTAGTTCACTCCTTCTCTAAACCCAAGCACATTGTTAAAAGAAAAGGTTAAGAGATTCTTGTGTCCCAAATCAGAAGAGCCCTCTGGTGTGGCACAGAGAAAACCCAATATTTTATTTAAAACAGGTTGATTATAAATGCAATCTCTTTCTAAAGATAAAAAGGGGATATGATATAGATATAATAGGATGAAAAGGTAGATTAAGGAACTTCTAAAGAGCAACAACTTGTTTAAAATGTTTTACATTGGTGTAGATTTTAGTCTATTGATACAAACTTAAAGTTAGTTTTGTTATACTGTATGTATATTTCTACTCTTGTTTAAGGTATTATGTTTGTACAGCTCATTTAAAATTGTAATGGATAATTAAAAATAGATTAATAACTGGTCATCTATGATAATCATACTCATAGCCATGTTAGTTATGTCTTCTAGGTATACACAGAGATATTTCAGATAGACAGGTAATCTTCAAACACTTCAAAAGTCTACAGAATATGGCATTTAAAATATTTTTAAAATTTAGACTTTCTGGACAGTGAGACATGTCTGCTCCTGGCAGCACCAATTTACTTCAGAGAGGAGGATGGGCATTAAAGACACTTCATATGGAGTTTATCTTCACCTTGGCAAATATAGCCATTTGGGCAAGAAACTGTTCTTGCCTGGACTGCTTGATCGACTGGACGTACAGGACCCATAAAAGGGTAACCACTAAACTTTGCTTGACAAAATGGTCTTTCAGGTTCCTGCTTCACAGAGGAAACTGCCAGACATTCTACAGGACACTGAGAGAAGTGACCGAGAGACTCTAGACCTGTGGCTGAAGACAAATGCCCCAACTTTACAAAGAAACATTAGGTGACTGTCCAGGCTGCCAGCTGTCTCTGTCTACTCTTGCAAGCCTTCCGAAAGTTGCTTGCATCCTTCTCCTGGTTCTCAGATAATATTATATCCTTCTGAGGTCTTTGATGTGATTGAAGACTAGATAGTTATAATTTCCTCAGTTATGACAAAAGATAAGTTAGATATAAAACCTTAGACTCACAAATATAAGATAGATAGGATATCTTCTTTAATAGTGTAACTGTAATTCTTGCTTGATAATTGTTTTGTTATATGTAATTGTACTATGTAAAAGTTAAAACCTTCCTTTAAAAAAAAAAGAAAAGTGGAAGTGCTGTGGATATCGCTCTGTGTAAATAAAGTTCTGATTGGCCAGTGGCCAGGCAGAAAGTATAGGCGGGACAACAGAGAAGAGAATTCTGGGAGGTGGAAGGCTGGGTGGAGAAAGACACAGCCAGCCACCACCATAACAAGATGTAAGGTACTGGTAAGCCACGAGCCATGTGGCAAAGTATAGATGAATAGAAATGGATTAATTTAAGATAGAAAAAGTAGATAACAAGAAGCCTGCCACAGCCATACAGTTTCTAAACAGTGTAAGTTTCTGTGTGTTTACTTGGTTGGTTCTGAGCATCTATGGGCCTGGCGGGTGAGAGAGATTTGTCCTGACTGTGGGCCAGGCAGGAAAATTCTAACTACACTGGCCTCTGATGGGACAGTTGGAGGCTGGCCTGTTCCAGGAGCTGCTCCAGACATGTGCATCTTCTTGTATCTGTATCAGATGTACAGAGGAGCTCCTGGACATGCTGCTCCACAAGCCATTTAGTGTATATTTTTTTAACCTGTGGCTTCCTTGTACCCAGTTTGTAACAGCTGGGGGCTGGCCCAGCTTTGAATTACACATAAATAAGCACTGTGTTTTAAATGTGTAAGTTTCCAGTAGTGCTGTATTTGGGATGCATTTATGTGAAGGCCGTCATTATTTCTTTGAAATTTGAATCTAAGCAGGGCATATGCTATAACAGTATATTTGTGCTATGTTTTACCTAGATTTGATAACATAACTATAGGGCAAAAGGCCAGGAAAAAAAAAACCACCCTGACTCTGAAACCAGAGCCAAAGCAACATACCTTGACCCTAAAACCTTAGTCAAAGAAACAATCTCTGATGCTAAGACCAGAGCCAATTCATATGGCCTAAAACCAGGACCAAAGAAACACACCCTACCCCTTGTCAACTAACTCAGCATGAAAACCAACCAATCCCTGAGAAAGAAAATAATCAGTCCCTGATCTTGAAATCCAGCCAGTCTCTGAGCTTGTCCAAGCTCAGGGATTGAAATCCCACCAATTCCCACCCTGAAAATCTTTATCCTGGAAAAGTCCAACCCTAAAAAACCCTATATAAGCCCCTGTACCTGTTCAGTTTAAAGCTGCCTTTTCCCACACTGGCAGAGGCAGCCACTCTCCTGGATTCTTCCCTTACAATAAACTTCTTGAATGGGGTTTGGGTCATGACCTTTGGCTGGACTGGAGCAGGGCAGAGAAGTAACAGTTTTAGCCTGAGGAGAGAAGAACTGAGACACATCTGCAGGGAAACTCCTTTAGCAGAGCAGAAAAAAAGCAGCAGTGTGAAGGATATCCCCAGAGAGGAACAGAACATTTCTGCTGTGAAACCATCTCCCACAGGAACTGAGCTATAGGTATCTCCTGCCTTCTGATGGCCAGGATACCTTTCCCTCCAGAGCTGTAACACTTACAATAACAATTTAAGATCTAATGTTATTTTTTTACAGTGGTTCTTGGTGTAGCTAAAAATTAGTTGAAGAAATGGTAAAGTTTAGTCTGTGTGGAAAGTTCATCTTGCCTTTGTGGCCGCTGTTGATTTTATTTTATTTTATCTTATTTTTGGTTTTTCAGGACAGGGTTTCTCTGTATAGCAGTCTTAGCTGTCCTAGAACTCACTCTGTAGTGCAGGGTGGCCTTGAACTCACAGAGCCTGACTTGCCTCCCAAGTTCTGGGATTAAAGGTGTGTGCCACCACTGCCCAGCTGCTGTTGATTTGATTAAATGCTGTTAAAATTGTGTTTAGTTCATGAGAAAAATATCATTCTGCCAGCATTTGTTAAGCCATCTGTCCCCAGCACCATCCTCTTCCCTTAACCACAGGGCCCACTGGTGTATTTCACTCAGCACCTAAGACTTCCCTGACCACCTAAATGAGCATGCTGCAGTCCAGCAGCCTCCCTGCTGTTCCTTACCCACCAAGATTATATCTCTTCCTGAGTAGTTACTTCTTCAGACACTCATATGTGTATTTGCTTACAGAACTCAGGCTTTGTGTGCATGGGTGTCTGTATTTCACTGCTGTGTTCTTAGTGCATGGTGATTGTTGGGATGGATGGATGTGTGTTCTTCTTATGGAGAAGAGATGATTAAAATCACACCCCAAGATAATGCTACTCATCTCAATGTAGTTAAAGACTTTTTAATTTGGAAGTAGGGGCATAGAAAATAACATGTGGTGTTTCCAGAGGTGGGACAAGTGCCCTCTGAGTGTCTTTGCTGTATCTCCCTCATCAATACAGTGAGTGTTTCTCCAAAACTCCAGACTGCTTCATTCTACTTTTTAACAAACTTCCAAATTATGCTTCCATCCTTATGGTGTAAACGCCATTTATATTGAATGTTTAAAGAGCTTATAAGATGAAGGGAAGGAGTGATGAGGGATGCTGCAGCATTTAAATCAAGGCTGTACAAATATGGCAATGGTCTTGTCCTCCACACTGACAGATATATCACATTAGATTAAACAACTCAATCATGATGAAATCCATAAAACACTTTATGCAAATGCAGAAACACAAACACTATCTCTTTTGAAAGGTTTACAAATTTAAAGAAAATAATTTCTATTGTAAGAAACCTGAGAATTTTGTCTCTTGAATTGATTACCCATAATACAATCCCAGAGGGTGCAAATGAAGTCTACTCCCACACTTCTCTCCATTTCAGAGATACCTGTGTGAGACTGGGTTCTCCAAGAGTCATTTAGTCTAAGAATTTTCACTCCATTGGCTCAGAGACAGGAGTTAATCTTACTCCACCACACTTCTCTTGTCGTTAGTGAGCCTCCTTTCAAATATGAAAGACATTAATTGTCATTATATTAACATCAGCTGAGAAATCCATGATGACTATTGCCTTGGTCCAGCACGATCACCTAAAGCAATAGCAAGTGTGGACCAGGAATACCTGGACTCTGACATTAAAACCTCCACATTCTTAAACTCGTACAAGAGTAAGAATATACACTTAAGGAAATGTAACATATACATATTTAAATTATTAAGATGGACCATTATTTAATAACTGGGGCATTTCCTACACTTTGCAAATCTATTTGAAACAAAAAAGCAAACACTGCCAGTCTTTGGGGATTCAGTTGACCTGGTATCTATTTAAGTACTCTTTATAATAATTCAAATTTGGCAGATTTGAGATGTTTTAATACCTGAAAAAGATCACACATATGGTCCCAATGGAGAAGTTAAAAATTCAGTAATAAACATATCTGTCATTGACTTCAAATGATGAATCCTAATATTCACAGCTGTACACTGCCTTTATGAGCACACGCCATTCTGCCTGCAATGGTGCTATGCTATCCATAGGCAGGGTCCTCGTGGGACAGATGTTACATATCCAGTTAAGTTTACTGTTTCCATATTAGAGGAGTGCACACAGAAGCAGGAAAGAGAAGTCCCTGGTCAGCCTGTCTTCTCCCTCTATCCTTTGTAGTTGGTGCATTACAAACATATTTATTTTAATCTGAAGGCTTACTTTTTTAACTAAAAAAATGTTTTTTTATAATATATTTTGTTCCCAGTTTTTCCTCACTCCCAACTCCTGGTTTGTTTGGTGTGGATGTTTTCCCCGCCCCCACTTGTTTGTTTGGGGTTTTGTTTTGGTCTTCTTGGAGGTTACTTTTGTACTCTCTGGTTCCAGTGGATGGGAAATGTTGTTCTGAGAAATGAAAACCACTGCTAAGAGAGCCATAGATGGTCTTTACCTCCATGCAGAGATCAAGGAGAGAAAGCTCATGTGCCATTTGAGGGAAGGCTTGGAGGCAAAGCTTAAGTCAGTGTGTAGTAGTCACTAAGACTTGCTGCTACTACTGTGAAAGCTGATTGACCTTAAAGTTTAGTAAACTCTATTGTTCAGATGACTAATATGCATGGACCTTGAGTGATCTACACACGTTTCTCTCTGTAAAATAAGGGCAGCTATTAAACAGAAAGTAAAACCATTTAAAATGCACTGATAGCATCTCTTCCATTTCTCACCAAGCAAGATGAGTCATGACTGTTCAAACAAATGTAACTGGGGAAAAAACAAAGGGAGTTGTCTGGTTTATTTTTGGAATCTGTCTTTTTAAAAGCCTGGTTGGTAACAGTGTTGTACAACTGTGTAAGGAGTAATCAATCTCTTCAGTGATTAACCATACAACACAGAACAGCATCAATGTTAAGGTTTAGCTCTGGACAGACACGATCCTGGTTTCAGTCCTATTTCAGCAACGCAGCCCTCCATGTTCTTGTTGAACTGACCTCATTTTCAGTCTTATTTCCTCACACACAACCTGGACTTGGTCATACTGTCAGCATTGTAAGAATGAGATGCAAATTAATATGAAAATGTAGAATGGAGGAAATAAGTCACAAATGGCATGAAATGTGTCATTTTGCACATATCTTGTATTGGTCTCTAATGTGGAAATCAAGTGTACTCTGGGTGACTTTATGCTTTGTGAGCATCCTTGATTTGTAATAATCAACATTTTAACAACTCCAACTGTTAGTTCTGAATCTTTGATCTGATCACTGCAGCTACATCCGAGGAATTCCTTTCTATTCTTCGACTTTCAGATTTTGTTTATTTACAAAATGAAGATGGACTCAGTATATTGAATACATGTGTTTTTACACATACCTGTAAGTGCATACATGAAACAGCAATAACAAAGAGATCATGATCTAGGGGCAGGGCACAGAGGACTCTGAGAGAGAAGAGATGAGTGGGACTGGTGTCAAAACTGCTCAGGTCTCAAAAATAAAACTAAATAAAAAAGAGCACTTTCAGAAGTGTCAAAAAATCCCATAATCCAAGACTCACTATTGACAGAGTTGTGCTTAATTAACACATTTCCCCTTATGTGCACTCTTTGCTAAACATTGCTTTGGGAATACAGTACTAATGATTTAGCAAGTATAACAGTTGCATGGAGTTAGAAATGAACTCAAAATATTTAAAAAGTGGGCATAAATTTGTCTTCATTCATTAGGAAATATATAATTGATAATTTGCCTGCATCCTAGCATGAACTGTACATTTTTTCCATAGGAGTAGGGTTATTTTGAGATGAGCAAATCTCTCACATGCATGAATGAGGATTGCTTCAAGTTCTAAGATACCCACAAGGATACTAGGTGTGCTGAACAATCCTGGCACTGATTGGGACACAAATTTTTTTCAACCACAACAAGAGCTGCAGTTTTACTGCTGAGACATTTCCTCTATGCAAAAGGCCAAAAACACTGCCTGTCTTCTCCAGGAAAACCTCAGATCCTACCCCACACAAGCAGCAATGCTCCTTGTGAATATGTAAAACATCCCTCTAATAGTAATGATGACCTTGCAGTTGCCCCTACCATTACTAGAAAACATGTGGAAACAAGGAAGTTAGTTGTTCTCTGTCAACCCTTTCTCTATCAGGACTCCCTCAGAATGTAGAGACATGAAGCAGTCTGTTGGCATTCACTTAGAAGCCAGAGGTGTGATGGCTCTGTCAGAACTCCCTCAGAAAATGTAGGAATGGCTGGTGTCGGGACTCTCTCAGAAACCGGAGGCATGATTGGTATGTTATGAATTCCTCAGAAGTTGAACATGCGACCAGTCTATCAGGACTTTCCCAGAAACTGGAGGTATGGCATGGTCTGTCATGACGCTTTCAGAAGATGAGGTGTGACTAGTCCATTGGATCACCATAAGCATCCTTATCTAACACTTGCATATAGGAGACAGGAAGGGTGGACCACAGTGGCTGATGCCATCTCTTCTCCTGAGAGCAGACTGAGTGTCCTTCATGCTAGTGTCCATCAGGCTGTGGTGCTACAGCTGGCCAGCTCGACTAGGTCTTTGAATTTATAGAATCACTTCTAAAATGAAAACTAATCACTGTGGCTACTACTCACTGCCTCATTTCCTGGCTACTGCACCTTGACAAAATTGCTCAGGTAGAAGCCATTTTCTTGATTTTGAGTATCCTCTACTCCCTTCTCTCTGAAATATAATCAAATTTCCTGAATTAGTGGGAAGGTCATATGGCTCAATTACTCACAGACACAGTTTCCTTTCCCTTTTGAATCTTTATTATCTTTTGCCAATAAACTTGATTCATTCTAGTGTAAATGGCACCATTATATAGCAAGTAATTTCTTTGAATCTGGTATTGAATCACCATGGGATTTTACTACTAGCCAAACTCTGTGTAGCTTGTAGGTGCATAGGTGTGTCCAGGTTTTTAACTTAGAACCATCTGCTGTCCTGAGTGATGTTAGCAAAAGAACTTGGAAATGGGTATGAGGATTGTATAGTCTAAGAAATTCAAAGGAAATTAGGACCATCTAATCTTAGAATTTCAAATAGACTGTGTAAATTACAGTATTAATTTTTGTCTGTGTGCATGTGAGTGGATGCATATGTGTGAATGTGTGTACATGCACCTTTATGAGTGTTTTAATAATCATTTTCCCTGTTTCATTCTTATATGTCATTCTCCTGAGACAAACCCAAAACTTTGCCATTATTAAAAAGAAACTGCTTTGTCATCATGATAATGCTCTTTCTAATCTGTTATAGAAATGAGGTTTAAAATGCTTTTTGACACACTTTGAAAAATCCCTTTTTGTGACCATTTTCATATGTAAAATGGCTGTCCTTGACAGTTGATTAAAGCTTTAGGTATGAAACAGAGTTTGATACCAGGTACACAGGAGGTAACATTTCATTTTAAACATAGCCTTTTTAAGGAGAGACAAAATACACTTATTGTGCAAATATTTTGTATAGGTAATTAAGAAAACTTCATTTTTCTTTGTTATGACAGCAAGAGAAACATGCCTATGGGTTTTGTTTGTATGTTTGAGTTTTAAAGTTTCCTTTAGTATAACAGGTTTCCAACCATATTTTGAATGACAGTAAGGTCACATTATAGTACTGAATTATTTTAAATTATACTTTTAAACTAAATTATATTATTTGTTTTACATACTAAAGGCTGTATTATAAAGTTTATTTTACTTTTAATTACGTGCATATTGTATATCTGCTCATGGGTTTGTGCATGAGTTCAGAGATTAGAGTCCAGAAGAAGCAATGGATCCCCTGGAGCTGGACTTACAGGCAGTTGTGAACTTCCAAATGTGGGTGCTAGGCACTAAACTTAGTCCTCTGCTAGAGCAGTACATAAACACAACTGGTGAGTCATCTCTCTAGCCCTAAGGTTGTATTATAAATGAATGATTTCATTTCTCTCATTTATTGGGTGATTGGTTGATGGACTAATTCAATAAGGAGAGAGTAAATTGTTTGCATGTATAAAAAGTACATTAGAAATTAGGAATGGCAAGTCCCCACAGGGGTCCAGGACCTATTCTCTCCTGAATGTAGAAGAGAAAAATGGCCTGATCTTAACAGTCAACATCTTCATCAGAGCAACCATGAGTCCTTGCCAGAAACTCCCATGAGATTGGTCCTGTTTGCTGTTGGTTGATGTTTCCTGTAGAAGAAAGAATAACGAAGGGTCTCATATGAACTACCTCTTGCATCTCATGACTGTTTGAATGTAATTCTGATCTAATTGCACTTGGACTTGTATTCTTAGGGGGTGCCAGAACATAAACTTAAACACTTATTTCATTTATTTGTTTTATATGCATGTATGTACATGTGAAGACCAGAGGACAACTTGATAATAGGTTCATCAGGGCATCATACCAGGATCACCAAGCTTGGGGACAAGTGCCTTTACCATCTAAGACATTTCTCTAGCCCTGGTAGAAGAGCATATAAAGAGTAGGAGAGTAGATGAAAGTGGCATTCCATATACATAGCAATGAGAAAGTGTTACAGCTAATTGGGGTCACCCATGTTCCTATAAGTAACTCCTCACTCATCCACTCTAAGTAAGCACAACAAACTCATTGTTTACCATACTTTGGTTTGCCATCAGTTCTTTATCAGAAGGGAGTACACATTTGTTTACATCTCCCTGGGGAAGGAGTCCTCAGGATACATGTGCACAAGTCATGCAGTTTATTATGATCATTAGTACTATTAACATCGACACAGAAAGCACAATGATGGCAGTGCATTATCATACAATTTAATTAAAATAAATCACAATCTGTTTATTCTCTATCTGACCTCTACCTGACACAGGCCCAGGGATGTAATAATAAGTCAGATGTGGTCTTTGCCTCAGAAGAATCCACTGACCTTTACAAGAAGACAAATGAGTGCAGTGTTAGTTGTATTGTGGTTTCAGACCACAATAAGGGATGCAGCTGGCTCCCCATTACACACTGGGTCCAAACATTACAAGGTGAATCCAAGCTGGATTCTGTGTGGTGTATGCAAGGTTCCCAGAATGGAAATGCACAACTGCAGAAGTACAGTTTCTGGAAAGCTCTATTCAGCTTCTTCAATTGTAGCAAAACTAAAGTCTAGAGAAGTTATAGGAGATAACTAGTTGCATGCAGAGATTTTAAAATTAATGTGAGACTAGGACTCACCATCCCTGCTGTGAGCTTGATTCAGAGATTCAGCTATCTGTTGTTTATTAATACTTCCATAAAATGCATGGAGAAACTAATTAATTCAAGCAAATATGGCCATTGTTTTATTCTGTTATGGCACACAGAGTATAAAAGGCAACCTGGGAAATGTTTCTTGAAAATTAGCGCAAAACAATTAAGGATCCAATTTTCTTTTGTTGATGGTTGTCCTACCTGCATAGCACATTCATGATCATCTATGACCAAGGGAATGAAGACAGGACTCCAAGGATAGAGAAGAGAAACACAATTGTTCATGGGTCATGATTAATGGTCATTGACTGAAGTAACCTTGGAATGCTCTTTCTAGGATCTTCCCAAATGAATGATTTGTCTTCTCTATGGTCTAAACTGGATGAAACCAGATGCAGTTTTGTTCTAGATAACTCATTCCAAGATACTCATCACTGCAAAACATTGGTGATAGCAATTCAGAAAATGGAAATGTCTTTAAATACATACACATATATGCACAGTAGTATTTTTATTGAAGAGTATAAATGCCTGTTTTAATTTTTTAATATATTTATTTTATTTTTCATATGAATATTGGTGTTTTAATTTTACATATCAGCCATGGGTTCTCCTGTCCTTCCCCTCCCGCACCCACTCCCACCTTCCCCCATCTCCTCCAGGGCAAAGACTCCCTTGGGAGTAGATTCAGTACAGGCAGGTCCAGTCCACTCCTTCCGGGCTGAGCAAAGTATACCCGATTAAGCCCCAGGCTCCTAATGCACTAAGGATAGGTCTGGGACCTATTGCCTGGGTGCCTCCCAAACAGTTCAAGCTATTCAATTGTCTCACTTATCCAGAGGGCCTGATCCAGTTGGGGACTCCACAGCTTTTGGTTTATAATTCATGTGTTTCCATAAGTTTCGCTATTTGTCCCTGTGCTTTTTCCAATCTTGGTCTCAACAATTCACACTCTTACTATCCCTCCTCTTCCTCGACAATTGGACTCCTGGAGCTCCACCTGGGGCCTGGCTGAGGATCTCTGCATCCACTTCCATCAGTTGTTGGATGAGAGTTCTAGCATGACAATTAGGGTGTTTGGCCATCCATTCACCAGACTGGGTCAGTTTGGGCTTTCTCTTGACCATTGCCAGTAGTCCACCTTACACCTGTCAGAATGGCTAAGATCAAAAACACTGAAGACAGGTTATGCTGGAGAGGATGTGGAGTAAGGAGAACTCTCTTCCACTGCTGGTGGGAATGCAAGCTGGTACAGCCACTTTGGAAATCAATATGGTGCTTCCTTAGAAAATTGGGAAACTATCTCCCCCAAGACCCAGCTATACCACTCTTGGGCATATACCCAAGGAATGCTCAATCATACCACAAGGGCATTTGCTCAGCTATGTTCATATCAGCATTGTTTGTAATAGCCAGAACCTGGGAACAACCTAGATGCCCGTCAACTGAAGAATGGATAAAGAAAATATGGTACATATACACAATGGAGTACTACTCAGCAGAGAAAAACAATGACATCATGAGATTTGCAGGCAAATGGATGGAACTAGAAAAAATTACCCTGAGTGAAGTAACCCAGACTCAGAAAGTCTGTTCTAATTTTTAAAGCTTAAATAAATGAACAGTTGTACATCTTCAAGATGTAGTGCAGATAGACTTCTTATATATTTCATTCAGTAATTCCCATTTTGAAAACGTTAATAAACCATCACAGCAAATGTTACTGAAATTATTTTCTACTCAGCAAATGTGTTGGAGTCTCATGCAGGTTTTTGCGTGTATCTGATGCTTCACTGTGTTCCATGGGAATAGTGTGTTCTGGCCTGTTTAATCACTAACCTGTTTAAGGTTATCTAGAATCTTTTGTAGACAGTCTTTCAGTCAACATGTTTTTCACTTCCCTAGGGAAATGTCTATAGTTCATTTTCTGTTTAAATGTTGTTATGCACTTACTGGAAAAAACCAAAACAATACAAAACAAAAACACAAAACTGTTAAAGTGTCCCTTGCCCCCAAACTTGAATATTTCCCCATTATTGGCATGTAATGCATTAGTTACAACTGCAGAGCCTGTACTGACCTGTGATGCTCACACAAAGTCCACCATTTGCCTTAAATGTGTGATGCTATATATCTGCCACCTGCTGGATCATACAGAATAATTTTGCACCCAAAGCTCCATGTGCACCAATTTTCTCTTCCTTCCCTTTCACCAGACTTTGTCAGATAATGCTATTTTCAATGTTTTTTGTAGCTTTCACATTCTAGGTTGCCATACTGTTGCAATCATGTAGATGTTTCAGAATCATAAGATCTAATAATAATAATTTATTTGTTGTCTTATCCTAGGTACATTATTTTTAACCTTATGGGTAACTAAAGTGAAATTTCATTTGGTGTTTTGGCTTTCTCTGTGTAGCCCTAGCTGTCCTAGAACTTGTTCTGTAGACCTGGCTAGCCTGAACTCAGAGATTCACCTGCCTCTGCCTCCCAAGTGCAGATTAAAGTGGGATTAAAAAACATGGAACATCACTGCTGTCTCCTTCATTTGATTTTGTAGATCAATTCTATTGATTCATGTTTCTACTTCAGTTCATTTTCTGCTCTAATTTTTTTCTCTATTGCTCTGGATTTAATCTTTGTTGTGGTTCCTATAGTGGAAATGCAGGTGATTGATTTGAGAACTCTGATTAAAGTATATTCATTCATCTTCATATATTTTACAAGGATTCCCATGGCTGCTAGAGACTCTGTATTTTATTATATTGACTGAGTGTATCTGCATATGTCCTATCATTTCCACTCAATTTAAATTTTTTTAAAAAAAAAAATCTTGATATTTCTTCTTTGGTCCATGTGACACTTAGACATTTAATATTTAATATCTGTGCATCTTGGGATCACACAGTGTTCTTATTATTGATGTCTAGTTTTAATTTATTGATGTTCCAGATGCAAATGCTATATGCTTTTTGTGGTTTAAGTTTCTTAGTAAGTAGGTCTGACCTCTAGTAGGATCTGACTTGATGAGTACTTAATGAGTTTGAGGAAAATGTGTACTCCTCTGCTGTTTGATATGTAGTGTGTATGTTTTAGAATTATATCACAATCAATGGCTGTAAATTATTTCCTAGCTGGTAGATGCTAATTACATCACAGTTGAATGATAATGAGTATATGATAGTCTAGAAAAGTTAGAAAGACCCAGTTGACTGGTGTTCTTGTTGGTTTAACTAGTTCCTTCCTGTGGTTTTTCTTGCTAGCTTTTTTCTGATGTGTATATGTATACCTGGAACTCTTATTACAGATTTATCCACATTTCCTGAAATTCTGTTACTTTGAAGTTATGCAGCCTGGTACCTTCTTGTTAAGCAACTTAAGGATTGTGACATTGTAATGTTTTCCATGGGAGGGGCCTTCTTCATTACATGATGCCCCACTTTATCCCTGATATGTTGGATGTCTGTTCTTTCTGAAACTGATGTAGATACTGTTGCTTGCTTTGACTTGAGGATTGCAAGGCACATTTTCCCACTGATATTTTGATAATATCTCTGTAGCTGTATTTAAATTGTCTTTCCTATAAAAAAACAGTTGGATCTTGTTTCATGATCAGCTCTGACAAACTCCTTGAACTAGTATGGTTAGGCCGTGGGAGTTCAAAGTAGTCACTAAGAAAATTGGATTTGGCTCTATCTTTCCTCCTGCTTTTTTTTGTCCCACATTTTCTACCAGTTTTATTTTGTCTTTTTCTACAGTTAGTGATGTTACTTACTCTACATGGTTCTATTATTTCCTTTATTCCTACCTTAACATATCAGTTACATTATTTTCATTATATTTAATGGCAGATCTAACATTCATGGTAAACATTTACTTTCAATCCATGTGTATTTTTATTAGGTACTCTACTTACTAAAAGGAGTATGGTCCTTTGTAATAGCAAGTCATCTTCTTCCCTCCTGCCCACACCTTGTAATATTGTTATCTATCATTTCACTTAGAAATAAAGATCTGTGCACACACTCACACATACAGATATGACACTGATAGACATATACAGATCATGTATATATGTAGCCATGCATACATACCACATACCATAAGTAGAGAACACACTACACATGTGTAGTACACACTAGAAGTATGCCTATACTATGCACTACATACATATGTGTATACCACAAACATATACTTGTTTACAAATATACGGATATAATACACCAACATATACACATCCTACACATGACATGTATACACATATAAGACACCTATGTACACACAAACCACACAAATATGTAGTGGATAGCCATCCCAGCATTGGCCTGGAAGTTCCAACCCCCATTGAGGCTTCGGTAATGGTCACTCCCACAAGGCGGGGCGGAGGAGGAAGCAGAAGACCCAAGATAGAGAGGAGGTCTCTCCCTCTTTGGTGCTGGGACGCTGGATGCAGGAGGTAGACTGAGCAGAGTTCTCCAGAGAACACTGCCAAACTGCGCCATACCTTTGCCAGACCCTACAACCTATCCCTTCATTTGTAAGTTACCACACAAAATAAACCTCCCTTTTAACTACGTGGAGTGGCCTTAATAATTTCACCAATATCTGGCGCCCAACATGGGGCAAATTCCAAAGGCCTAGACGGCTCCCTTCCTCAGCCTCCTCCCCGGCTGGTGGGTACCTAAACCCACCTGCAAAGTTCCATTTAACCAGGGGACACCTACACGGTTCCATTCCCAAAAAAGGGAGCAGCTAGTCCGGTCTCAGTTCCCTAACTTAGCCCCTAGACCAACGAAAACCTCTGCTGTGAGTGAGGCGTTCCCACTCCTCCCAGAGTGCCGGCTCCCTGCCATCTTGGCTCCTGCCTTCAGCTGCCGCCAGCCAAGGTCACCAGCAGGCCCTGCTTTGCAGCTATACCAACGCCTCCTGCTGGCTGAAAAGCGCTACTGAACCCCCCAAAACCATGGAAAGGTAAGCTTCTTTTAAGTAAAAGTACTTGATAATTTTACACCCTAAAACTGACTAACAAATTTTGAGTAATTCCTGTAATATGGCTGACAGCATTACCTCACACGAATTTAAAAACCTATTTGCCTGTATGATGAATGACATTTTCCTGGAAATATACGACCTCCCTAAGACATATCTGGCCTGTACCATTTTGACATTCATTGTAATAATTCACACAGTGTTCAAACACTGGTTTAATAATAAGAACAAAGATGAGTCATTATTGGGACTGATACAGGCTTTAAAAGTTAACAATGAAGACTTACAAAAAAGATTCTTTCTATGGAATCTGCTGACTAGGACTTACATAACAAGATTCTTTCTCTGGAATCTGCTAACCAGAATTTACAAAACAAGCTTATACCCAAATTTGCTTTTATTGATAATAAATATGAGTATTGAATGGATAGAACACTAACTCTCCAGAGTAAAGTTGTAGCTACTCAGACACTATATACAAAAAAAATTATCATTACTTGATAAGATAAGGTCCATGGAATAATATGTTTCAAAAGAACATAAAAACTTCCATGATTCCATGAAAAATCTGGAATCCCTAGGTGCTCATTTACAAGCCCTGGAGGAAACTCTCAATAAACATAACAAGGGACCTAATAAACAAAAGGACAAGACCATACAGGTTGTAACATCTCCAAATGGCTCTCATACAATGAATGGCTTATCCTGTTATCATCCATGAAAAGCCAACAGATGACACATACCCCGAGCCATATACAGCATATACATTACAACCAATTTCAATAAAGGACTTTAAAAATATAAAGGAAACAGTAGTTACATATGGGATACACTCCACATATGTAAAACAGATGTTAAATTCGTGGTCTACCTCACAAAGAATCATTCCAGATGACTGACATCAGTTAATTTCAGCTGTTCTAAAATACCCAGCATTGGCCTGGAAGTTCCAACCCCCATTGAGGCTTCGGTAATGGTCACGCCCACAAGGAGGGGTGGAGGAGGAAGCAGAAGACCTAAGATAGAGAGGAGGTCTCTCTCTCTTTGGTGATGGGATGCTGGATGCAGGAGGTAGACTGAGCAGAGTTCTCCAGAGAACACCGCCAGACTGCGCCAGACCCTACAACCTATCCCTTCATTTGTAAGTTACCCCACAAAATAAACCTCCCTTTTAATTATGTGGAATGGCCTTAATAATTTCACCAATACAAATACACATCATGCACATGAGTCAAGGGACCTATGGGGGAACAGAAAATTTCAGATTACATCACATGGGCATGTCTACCGCAAAAGAAGGTGGTATTATGAGGGGAAGCATATGGAAACTGATTAAAATATGAGGAAAGAGCATTTATGAATGGGTCAGTGTTATAGATAAACCTAAGGAGGCTTGATGACCCTTTCTTTAATGTTAGGAAGCAGTGAGATGCCCTTGATTTATGAACAGGTATCCTCACCATGTGATTAATCTGCTGAGGCCTGATTCAGGAGCTCCCAACCTCTGGAATAGTAAGATGCATTTTCCTGTTGATTGTGGTAGTGTGTTTGCGGCATCCTGAATGGACCAGAAAGTGCACACATAATTTGGTTTGGGTTATTTTGTTTTTTATTTTGTTTTGCTTTTTAGTTTAGTTTAGTTTAGTTACTCTTCTTTCATACATCTGGGCTGCAGCCTCCTCTCACTCCACCCCTTCCAGTCCCCTCAGTCCACCTCCCCTCTCCCCTAGATGCACTGCTCCTCCATTTCCTTTCAGAAAAGAACACATCTCCCAGTGACATCAACCGAACTTGGCATAACATGATGCACATTCCCTCCAATGAAGGCTGGACAAGGCAACCCAGTAGGAGGGAAAAGGTTCACAAGCTGACCAAACAGTCAGAGATACCCCCACTCCAATTGTTAGGAGTCACCAAAAACCCCAAGCTAAACACCCGCAGCATGAATGCAGAGGGCGTGGTGCAGTCCCATGCAGGTTCCATGGCTGTAGCTTCCGTCTCTGAGGCCCTGTGAGCCCTGCTTAGTTGATGCTGTGGACTGTGTTCTCCTGGTATCCTACCACCTTGCCTCTCCCTTTAGGGCAGTGGTTCTCAACCTGTGAGTTCCAACCGCTTTGGGGTTTGAACCACCCTTTCACAGGAGGCACATATCACATCTTTATGTTACAATTCACAACAGTAGCAAAATTACAGTCACGAAGTGCCAATGGAAAGAGTTTTGTGGTTGGGGGTCTCCACAACATGAGGAACTGTGTTAAAGGGATGCAGCATTAGGAAGTTTGAGAACCACTGGTTTAGGGAATATACCCATTCTGCTGGAAACTTGCAGCTGTATGTGATTTGCAATCCTACAGTAAATTTAAGAGTATTTTTAGTTATCATGCGTCATCATCTCTGTTTTTCTTTTTCTCTCTTTATTCTACCTCAGCCTTTCTCATTATGCATGTTATAAGTTAGGTAACGGTTGTGCAACCCTTTGATAGTACATTCTGTTTTCAGCCTCTTTTCCCTCCTTACTATTAAATTTTCTGAATTTCTCTAGCTCATAGAATCTTTTCTCTGCTCTTTATAGTGAGTGGATTTGGATTCCCTCATCAGATGCACACTTCTTTTGCCATGGAGTGTTTGAACCTCTGACATTTGTCTCTATCTGCTCACACTGACATTTGTTTTTTCATGGTGATGCAATTAGTCTCTTAAATTGCTCAGCCTGTTCATTGTATTTGTATTAAATTACCACTTTAATAATTCCAAAATCTTTTTCATGTCTACTTCTAATGTTATCTTGCTCAGATTGTGCATTTATGTCTTGGTGTGATTATAATGTTGTCTGTGAGAAATGGTATGTAGATAAAAGCTGCTACAAAGAACTTGCAGTGAACTGGCAGGAGGTGGGGACACTCTAATTCTCTGCTAAGGCTCAGTACTTAGCCTGTGCCCTAGACTGCAAACCTCAGGACAGTTTGTTAGCCATGTAACAGGAGGGTCACAGTGTTCTGGAATTGAGTGAATTCCATCTTGCAATTGGGTGACTGGTCCCCTCTCATCATTCCTCCTGCTCCCCCCAAACCCATGCCCCAGCCCCCAACCCCTCTTCCAAAAGGGTAAGACCTCCCATGGTGAGTCAGCAAAACCTAGTACATTCAGTTGAGGCAGGACCAAGCCCCTCCCCCTGCATCAAGGGTGAGCAAGGCATCCTAGAATAGGTAATGGGCTCCAGAAAGCCAGCTCATGCCCCAGGGATAGATCTTGATCTCACTGCCTGGGGCCCCCCAAACAGACCAAGCTGTACAACTGAGGGAAGTGGAATTATATGAGCCAGGTGGGTCAAGATCATAATGGGGAAATCTACAGAGACAACTGAACCAAGCTCATAGGAACTCACGGACTTAGACCAACAGCTGTGGAACCTACACGAGATGGGCTAGGACCTCTGCATATGTGAGACAATTGTGTAGCTTGGTCAGCTTGATTCTGAGAGTGTCAGAGGAGGTGGAATTTGATTAACGATTTCTCCTGAGGGCATGTCCCATTAAAGAGCATGCTCTGACCCTTCCAATAGCAGAATCCAGAGAAGATTTTCCAATGATACTGAGTTTAGGAGTCTGGCAGTTTCTGGTCACACATTTCATTCTACTGTAGTTATTGGCCTCACACTGAAGCCTATGTGTCATACTTTTCCTGAGATTTTTCTTTCTTTGTTTTCTTTATTGGGGAAGGGAGGGCACAGGCTGATGAAAAGTTTATATTACTTTAAAATATTTTTAATTTAATTATTTTTTAAGAATTTCATACATGAGTACTCTATATCATTTTCATTCCTTCACCTCCCTCCCAACTCTCACTGTGTGCCCCTTTATAACTGAGAATTTCATAAACACATATGATGAGATTTGATTGTCTACCATCCCTTCCTCTGCAATTCTTCCCATAGCCCCTGCCCTACTTTCCCAGTTATAATGGTTATCCTCTAAGTGTGCAGGAAAATGTTAAGTTACTGGTCCCAGGAAGAATGCTAGGGAGAATGTCAGAAGTAAGAGTGGGAAACCACAGGCCAGCCTTCTCTGGACAAGCCAATCCACATGGGCTCTGCTCAGAGCAATATTGTCTTAAAGAGCTGGGAGATAGGATGGGGCATGACACAGTCCCTGTGTGAATCTCCCAGGCATGTGACAGTGATATCAACAGAGCCTAGAGGACATTAATCCAGACAGTAGAAATACATGTCTCCTTGGGAGTGATCTGAGTATAATCTTTGCTTCAATCTAAATTATTATTTTTACATGTGTGCTTTGTTTATTTGGGTTGGTTTTTTGAGACAGAGTTTCACCGTGTACTCCTGGCCTTCCTGGAACTAACTATGTAGATCAAGCTGTCCTCAAACTCAGAGAGATCCTCCTGCCTTTGCCTTCTGAGTGCTGGGATTAAAGGTGTGCACCACCACTGCCTGGCTGTGTCTATATTATTTGTCATAACTGCCAACTTTCTAGCAATAGGAAAAAGTTTTCATTTGAAATATAAGCATTAAAAAATTTAAAATTCATGATGGAAAATTACCTTCCATGTGTGTGATTTTTCAAATATTTTGGATAAACATGATATTAAAGCTTTTAATAGTTGTGGTCATGTAGCATAAATCATTGCTCTTACTGGTTTCTAAGAGTGATCTTGAAAGGTCATTTATCTACTCTGTGCCTCAGTTTCCTTTCACGTAGTTTAGGGGCAGTTATACAAGTATTGTGGTGAAGTTGTACACATGCCACTCACCACACACTGGTGACCAGGTGTCTTGTCAGTGACTGTTGTCACAGCTGAGCTCTGAATAAGATCAACCCAGTTTTGGCAGCATTCACCCTTTGTGAATCCAGATCTTCTCCTTCCTTCCAGCACTTACAGGTCACATCAGGACAAGGGAGAAGCTCTAAGCTTCAGTTACAGGATACCTACAGAGACTTCTCTACTGTTCACATATCAAAAGCCAGTGATAGATGTTCCTGCCTCTACATTTTCTACATGCCCAGTTCTTGGTCAACACAAAACAGTCTTCCCCAAGGGCTGGGGAGATGGCTGAGAGGTTAAGAACACTGCCACTTCTTCCAGAGGTCCTGAGTTCAATTCCCAGCACCCATATGGTGGCCCACAACCATCTGTAATGAGATCTGGCTCCCTCTTCTGGCCTGCAGGGATACATGCAAACAGAACACTGTATGCACCACCACTCCCAGCACTCAGGAGGCAGAGGCAGGCAGATCTCTGTGAGTTTGAGGCCAGCCTGGGCTACTAAGTGAGTTCCAGGAAAGGCACAAAGCTACACAGGGAAACCCTGTCTCAAATAACAAACAAACAAACAAACAAAAATCCAGTCTTCCTATTTATATGTGTGTGTGTGAACTTGTTGTGTTCTTGTGTTTTGATCTTACTGGTTTTCCTTTTCCTTCTTTTCCTTCCTTCTTGTTTGTTTGTTTGCAATAAGAAAGAATAATTGCTTATATCCTAGTTTGAGATGAGATGGAAAGTGGACAGCTGTGCAGGCAAGTGCTGTCTCTTCCTGTGTGTTCAGTCTGACATGATCCATCAGGAAAGTCCAACCAAAGTGGAGGAGCTAATTTTGCACCCTCATCCTCTTATTTCATCTTGTCTTTCTGTCATGACTCAGACATTACCAGAGTTGGGACCTTTATCTAACCAAATCACTTTAGATTTGTGGCCAATGAGAAAAAGAAAAAGTTCTCCAGAATTAAAATTTTGGCAGAGAAAATAACGATTTCCACAAGAAAGCTACTTATAAATGTGAGGGGAAAGAACAGTTGTACTTTTGAGAACAAAAGAGAGTTCATTTCTTTTTTCTGTTACATAAAGACCATATATTTTATGAGTTTGTTTTTGGTTTTTAAACACTAATTCATTTTTAATTTTTTGTATGAATATTTTGCCTGTATGTATTTCTGTGCACCACATGCCTGTAGTGACTCTGAAGGTGGGAAGTGGGCATCAGATAACTTCATAATGGAGTTACAGACAGGTGTAAACTGTCAGGTAGGTGCTGAGAACTGAACCCAGGTTCCCCATAAGAGCAGAAAGTGCTCTGAACTATTGAGTCATCTCTACAATCTTTTCCTAGGATTTTATGCTGCTCACTTACTTAAAGGTGTTAAATGTACATTTAAAAAAATTGGTTTATTTCATTTGATTTTGTGTGTGTACATCATCATGAGTGTGCCTAAACCACAGAGGTCAGAACAGGGCATCAGGTCTTCTGAACCAGACTTATATTGGTCATGAGACTCCATGGTTGCTAGGAACCATAGCTGTGTCTTCTGCAAGAGCAATATGCATTCTTAGCCTTGAGCTATCTTTCCAGCACCTAGATGCATTTTTTTAAACAAATTTATCATAATGATGACAAAGACCCACTGTTTTAATCTAAATTTTGCTGAGGCCCAATTATTTTTAACCTCTCAAATATTTGATAGCAGAGACAACATGACTATACTTTCCTATTTTACTTCAGCACACATTTCAGAAGCATATGTCCAGTCTTGGGAATTTGTCTTAAATGGGAATTATTAAATGACAAAGATATAGGTCTATATTCAGAAGGGTTTTTGTTATTGAATAACTTTATAAATAAACAATAATTTCAAATGCACATAAGATTAATGTATGATGTAGAGTAGACAAAGGGGAGTGTCTTAAGTAGGGATTATGACTATTTTCATAAAATGAAAAACAGACTGGGTATGGAGTGCTCACTTTTAATCCCAGATTTCTTGAGACAGTGGAAGGTGGATCTTTGGAAGTTCAAATCCAGCTTGGACTATGTAAATAATTCCAGGTCAGCCAAGGTTACATAGTGACTCTCTGTTTCAAAAAAGAAAACAAATTAAAAAAAGGAGGTAATGAACAATTTAAGGGTTGTTACCATAAAAATGTTTAGAATGTATTAACTTGTAGCACAGATTCTAATTGCTTTTAATAATAAAAACCCAGAGTCATCAGGGTGAAAGCTCACTGAAAAAGGCCAAGCTCCTGTCTCTACCCCACCTTATCTCTTTCTCTCTCTGTTCAGCCATATCACTTTCTGTTTCCTCCTCCCAAGTGCTGGGATTAAAGGTGTGTGTCACCACTGCCTGGCCTCTAGTGGCTAGCTCTGTTATCCAGGCAAGCCTTATTTGTTAGAGCACAAACAAAATATCATCACATTAGCTATCTCAGTATTTATAACTGTTTTAGAGTGTGACTAATATTATGTCTACTTAGTAATGATAAAAGGAGGCTTGGTCCACATAAATGGGTAAGGACAGAACTAAGATTATGCACAAGCATTTTCTTTCTAAAGCCATCACTTCAGACACCTGACTCTGTTGCTTCTCCTGTAAAGAGAGAGGCATTTCAGACAGATTTCACATTTCTCATACATGGATATACAGAATTATGATTTTTGGAGACTTAAAAGTATGCCCCAGCATACTTTTTTATTTGGGACAGTGAGTGAGAGGTTACAGGTTTCAGAGGCCACACCTAGCAAGGATATGTGGGTGTAATCATGGAATAAGGAATGTCATGAAATGGAAGGATCTGATGAGATTCCCCCCAAGAGCCACTGGAAGAGCACAATGTCTGATGCAGTATATTAGAGGTGCAAGGATAGAGACAAGAAGTGAATGGAAAAAATGGTAATGTTGAAGAGTGGGTAAGGTGTGAGGACACAGTACACATGATGGATGAGGTAGTTCAGTGTGGCTCCCAGGTACATAAGGCAAACAGCCAGACAGCATCAGCACCACATGGAGAAAGTCATTGTAGGATGTCATTCTGTATGCTGTGAATATGTGTTACTCTGGTTGGTTGAGCACTAAAATAATGATGGGCCAGTAGCCAGGCAGGAAGTATAAGCAGGGCAAGCAGACAAAGAGAATTCTGGGAAGAAGAAGGTTGAGTCAAGAGTCGCCAGCCAGACCCAGAGGAAGCAAGATGTCAAGGCAGAAATGAGAATGTACCAAGCCACATGGCTAAACATAGATAAGAATTATGGGTTAATTTAAGTGTAAGAGCTAGTCAGTAATAAGTATGAGCTAATTGCTGAGCAGTTATAATTAATGTAAGTTTCTGAGTGATTATTTTATAAGTGGGCTACAGAACTGCAGGGCTGGGTGGCACACAGAAAAACTTCCAGCTACAGAAAGTGGCTTTCTAGTCAATGTTTCCATGTCTCCGAGGGTTTTAGATCAGAGATTTACCCATAGCATATGGGTCAGAAATCATTTCTCTCTCATAGACTCATGAGAAGTGTACAGATTTGTGAAACCACAAGCTATTGAGATCCAGTTTCTGATAAGATCAAACACTAAATGGCTTCATGTCAGGGTATTAAGTGAAGATTACATTGACTGGTGTCTGATACAGTGGGAGTTACTCTGGGACTTATGTGTTGATAAACAATAAGCTTAGACAGGAAATATGGAACTGAGGAGGAAGGCAAGCTGAACAGCTATTTTTGCAAGCCTTCCTTCTGATTTGTGATCTTCTGTCAACATGAATCTTGGCATTACAATCACTACCAAAGTCACATCCATGGCCATGATCTCTGCTGTAATATGGTGTGCTGTGGGATGTCTTTCTGAATGTTGTGAATATGTGTTGCTCCCATTGGTTAATAAATAAAGCTGCATTATCCTATGACAGGACAGAATAGAGCCAGCCAGATGGGCAATCATAGAGGGAGGGAGAGAGAAAGATAGAGAGATAGAGATGAGAGAGAGAGAGAGAGAGAGAGAGAGAGAGAGAGAGAGAGAGAGAGAGAGAGAGTCAAGGAGACACTCCAAGTAGCTACCAGGAGAAGCAAAATGTGAAAGAACAGGTAATTCCATGAAGCCACGTGGCAAAACATAGATTAATAGGAATGGGTTGAATTAAGTTGTAAGAGCTAGCTAGCCAGAAGCCTGAGCCATAGACCAAAATAGTTTGTAATTAATATAAGCCTCTGTGTGTTTATTTGGGACTGAACTGTGGTGCTATATTTGTAATCTAAGAAATAAAGCTTGTCTGAAGACCAGAGGACAGAGCCAGCCACAGAGTTAGCCACAGAGGTCAGCCAGTGGTGACACAGACCTTTAATCCTAGCACTTGGGACAGGGAGGCAGAGGCAGAGATCCGTCTGGATCTCTATAAGTTCAAGGCCATATTGGGCTTCATGAGATTAATCCAATCTAAAAAAGAAACAGAGCCATGCAGCGGTGGCATACACCATTAGTGCTAGAACTTGGGATCACACACATTTAATCCCAGCACTATGAAGGTTGAAACAGGAAGTGATATGGCTGGACAGAGAAAGGAATATAAAGCAGGAGACAGGAATTCATGCTCTTGCAGAGGCACTGTCAGTCTGAGGAGTTGGTGAGGTAAGTGGTGGTAGCTATGGCTTACTCTGCTTCTGATCTTTCAGGTTTCACCCTGATATCTGGCTCTACAGGACTGTGCAAGACAGAGACAGCCAAGTACAATAGTGCATTTATGTTTCATGTTATTGTGGGCTCCATCTGGTCCAAAACAATGCTGCATAATCTTAAGCTGTGTATCTCATTGCTCCCTGATGATTAACATGTATTTCCACCCAGTTCTCTTCCCTGTCTTTCAGGCCCATATACACAACTGATGATGTAATTCTCAGAGAGGTAATAAGCTACTCAAAATTAAACAGTGATTGGTGTCATTTATATTATTCAGTAGTCAGCTAAAGCTCTGTTCCCCATTTCTCAAATCACTATTGGGTCATTCCTCTGTTTCTCCCTTACTCAGACATAAAATTGCTTCTGATTGAATTCTACCTCCTGTCCTTAAAATCAGTTTGTATTTCAACTATCCTTGTCACCTCCTCTGGTTCAATGTTTCATGCTCTCCTGATGAAATTATCATATCTTTCGATCTTGCATCTTATCTAAATGCACATCTATATTGTTTCTTAAATGGTTGCTGGAGTTACTATTTTAAAATGTGACTGCACACTGCTCCTTCAATGAAACCCTCCAGTTCCTTTCACTTCCTTCCTCACAGATGTCAGTATCACCATTAAAATGTCCAAGCTGCTGTGGTTCCTCAAGCCTTCTGAAGTTTCTTTTATGTTCCTTGAGTCAGTCCTGTCTCTTTATCTGGCTTGACTCCATCAGACAGGACAGACATTCCTGCTTCAGAGCCTTTCATGTAGAATTTAAATTCTATCCAGGGTAACAGTTCATAGCTACTTTTATGACTGTTCCCTTATAACCAATGAGTTCATCAGGACCTGAATTGAGGCATTCCAACTATTTGCTTCAAGATTAAACCCTCTGTCTTCCTTCTCTGCTTTAATATTCTGCCTTAGTTTCTGGTGCAACTTGAGACGTATAAATAGCCATGCAAAATTAAATTAGGAGGACATGCTCAGAGATCTGCATTATAAGCAATATCATCTTTGTAAGAACATCATACAGTGTATTATTTAATTCAAGATGGCTGAAGCACCACTGGGGTACATGATATATGGTACCAGCATCATAGGTGTGCTTGATCATTAAGGTAAATGGCATTACACAGCCCACGATTGCATTTTTTTTGGTTGTCTGATGTAATTTATGGCACACTAGAATATCAGCACCATAGACGCAGGTTTATGTTTTCTTTTGATGACAAACAGAGATAGATACATAAAGTACTTAAAAAATATTTTTCTACAAGTGAAAGGTTATTCATTTTGTACTTAAGAACTGACCTGTAACTTTGAAAAATGCATGAATAAGATTTTTAAGAAACTTGATCACAGAATAATTTCTGTTATTAGATTGGACTCAGAAAAAAACTATGTATGTCAAAACTTTAGGGTTGAAAAATATGAATTAGTCAATTTGTTTCCATAACATTTTAAATAATACAAATGACATTTTATCTCATTGCTGACTTCTCTTCCTCTTTATATTTATGATAATTTCTAGTCTGAAGTTTTCCTGTGTCCCATGCAGCTGGTGGCTCTCCCAATTACATCCTCCAAGTAAACACACAGAGGCTTATATTAATTATAACTGCTTGGCCATTAGGTCAGACTTATTACTGACTAGCTCTTATACTTAAATTAATCCATAATTCTTATTTATGCTTAGCCATGTGGCTTGGTACCTTATCTCAGTTCTGCCTTGTCATCTTGCTTCCTCATTGATCAACCAATCAGAGTAACACATATTCACAGCATATAGAATGGCATCCACTGCACTTCCCCTTTTCTGGGGAAAATCAAAAAGGAAGGTTTTAACTTTAACATAGTAGGGTGTTGAAGTCTCCTACTATTAATGTGTGGGGTTTTATATGTGATTTAAGCTTTAGTAATGTTTCTTCTACATATGTGGGTGCCCTTGTGTTTGGGGCATAAATGTTCAGAACTGAGACTTCATCTTGGTGGATCTTTCCTGCAATGAGTATGTAATGTCCTTCATCACCTCTTTTGATTGATTTTAGTTTGAAGTCTATTTTGCTGGATATTAGGATGGCTACACCAGCTTTCTTCTTAAGACCATTTGATTAGAAAGTCTTTTCCCAGCCTTTTATTCTTAGGAGATGTCTGTCTTTGAATTTGAGGTGTGTTTCTTGTATGCAACAGAAAGATGGGTCCTGTTTTTGTAGCCATTCTGTTATTCTGTGTCTTTTTATAGGTGAATTAAGTCCATTGATATTAAGGGATATTAATGACCAGTGAATGTTCATTCCTGTAATTATTTTTTTTTTTTGGTGGTAGTGTGTGTGTACTTCTCTTCTTTTGGTTTTGCTGCTGTGGTGTTATCTATTACCTGTGTTTTCATGGGTGTATCTGCCTTCCTTAGGTTGGAATTTTCCTTCTAGTGCTTTCTGTAGGGCTGGGTTTGTGGATAAGTATTGTTTAAATCTGGTTTTGTCTTGGAAGGTCTTGTTCACACCATCTATGATGATTGAAAGTTTTGCTGGGTATATTAGTCTAGGCTGACATCCATGGTCTCTTACTGTCTGCATTATATCTGTCCATGTCTTTCTGGCTTTCAAAGTCTCCATTGAGAAATCGGGTGTTATTCTGATGGGTTTGCCTTCATAAGTCACTTGGCTTTTTTCCTTTGCTGTCCTTAATAGTCTTTCTTTATTCTGTATGTTTAGTTGTTTAATTATTATGTGGCAAGGGGAACTTTTTGGGGGGTCTAGTCTGTTTGGTGTTCTATAGGCTTCTTGTATCTTCATAGGCATTTCCTTCTTTAAGTTGGGAAAGTTTTCTTCTATGATCTTGTTAAATGTATTTTCTGTGCCTTTGAGTTGGTATTCTTCTCCTTACCCTATCCCTGTTATTCATAGGTTTGGTCTTTTCATGGTGTCCCAAATTTCTTGGACATTTCGGGTCATGACTTTATTGGTTTTAGTGTTTTCTTTGACTGATGAATCTATTTCTTCTACCGTACCTTCAGCATGAGAGATCCTCTCTTCCATCTCTGGCATTCTGTTGGTTATACTTGCATCTGAAGTTCCTGTTTGTTTATTCAGATTTTCTATTTCCAGCATTCCTTTTGCTAGTGTCTTCTTCATTTTTTCTATTTCCCTCTTCAGGTCTTGGACTGTTTCCCTTGCTTTTTCATGATTTTCTTTCAGGGACTTATTATTTTCTTCTGCTTTAATTGTCCTTTCCTCTAGTTTTTTATAGCTTTCTTCCCATTTTTTGTCTGTTCCTCCACTTTATTTTTTATTTCTTCTATATAATTCTCTAGCCTCTACATGATGTTACTTATAAGGTTCCTTTCTTCTTCTCCTTCCATTCTGTGATGTTCAGGTCTAGCTGTTGGAGAAGAGTTAGGTTCTGGTGATGCTGTATTGCTCTTTATTTTGTTATATGTACTTCTGCCTTGGCGTCTGCCCATCTCCTTGTGGATACATTCTTGGTCTTATCAGTGTACTTAACATAGTAAAATTACATATAACAAAGCAGTTATCAAGCAAGAATTACAGTTGTTATACGTAGTCTATTTGTATTTTGCAAAACTAAAAAAAAAAAAATTCTATCTATCCTATATTTATGAGTCTAAAGTTTCATATCTAATTTATTTTTTATCATAATGAAGGAAAATTATTACTATCTAGTTTTCAACTACATCAAAGACCCCAGAAGGATATAATATTACATAAGTAAACAGAAAAAGCATTGCAACCAACTTCCAAAATTCTGGAAATGATAGAGACAGTTGCCTGCCTAGAGAGTCATCCAAAGTTCCTCTGCAACCTTGGGGCATCCATCTTCAGCCTATAGGTCTAGAGTCTCTCAGTCACTTCTCTCTGTGTCCCATAGAATGTGTTCTCTTTGAAGCAGGAACCTGAACAACCAACTCACCTTGCAAAGTTCAGTGCTCACCTTCCTATTGGCCCTGCATATCCAGTGAGTACAACATTTTGTTAAGCAGTCCAGAAAAGAACAGTTTCTTACCCAAATGGCTATTTTTGTCAAGATAAATTCCATATGGAGTGTCTTGATGCCCATCTTCCTCTTTGAAGTAAATTAGTGCTGCCAGAAGCAGACATGTCTCATTGCCCAGGAAAGTCTAAGTTTTTAAAACATTTTAAATGCCATATTCTATAAGTCTTTGAAGTGTTTGAAGATTACCTACCTAATTGAAATATGTATCTAGAAAACTTAACTAACACAACTATAAGTTTGATTATCATAGATGACAAATTTTAATCTGTATTTCTCAATTATACACTACAATTTAAAATGAGTTGCACAAACAAAATACTTTAAACAAGAGTAGAAATATACACACAGTATAACAAAATTAACTTTAAATTTGTATCAATAAACTAAAATCCATAGTAATGTAAAATATTTTAAACAAGTTGTTGCTCTGTAAATTAGATTCAATAATCTACCCTTTTATACTATGATAGCAATATCCTATATTTCTATATAAAATCCCCCTTTCTTCTTTAAGAAAGGGATTGACTATGACCAATAACAATTTGTAACCAACAACCTAAACAAAGACAAACATCAATAATCCATTTTTTTGGGAATGTGGGCATGCATAGTATTCTAGGGTACTTCCCACTGATAAGTGGTGCTGGGGATCTTGAGAAAATTCAAGATAATGGTCAAGTCCTGGGAAGACAAGCTATAGCCTTTGTTGATAGGTACCATCTTTTAAGGTTCAGGAAATCTGGCTTGATCAAATCTGATCCATCTGTAACATCCTGTAACAAATCCATAGCCTCTAACTTCCTGTGGAAACAAAAGCAGAGCCTCCTTACCAAAGCAATATATCCTTAGATCCCAATTTTGAAGTCAAGATACCTTTAAAATACACATATTGGTTTAACTTAGAAGCCTTTATAATCAAATATCTCTCTCCAGTTAAAAATAACAAAGACAATATAATCCAGACTTTATGTGTAATAAGACTTATTTTTTATATTACTGTCTCTTTGAAGACTTTATTTTTTAAAATTATTTCTTTATATAACTGTCTATATTCATTTTCATCTCTCTTCCAAGCCTACATACATTTTACACACATTGTAAACCATTTAAAGGCTTATTCCTTCTGAATCTGCCTTATTGTGAATATATTGCTTTAAACTATAGTGATTAGTACTGAAGCAGAAGCCTCTGCCCACTTCAGCTTCCCAATATAGCAGTGGTCCATTTACCACCTGCTCTGGGAGCCATGTGCACTACCAACTCTTAGACGCAGTGTATCTATGCCACCATCGAAGCAGCATGTAGCCCAGAAACCATTTTTTTATACTATCAAAAGCTAAATGCACCACGCAGCATACTACACAACTTGGAGACACCTCTGTGTACCACAGCAGGTGACTGTTCAGGAAGCACTTCCTGTTCTAATAGGTAATATTATTTCCTTCTTGAGGTTCTGTGGGAGTTGAAGATTAGGTAGTTATAATTTTCCTTGGTTATGATAAAAGGTAAGTTAGATATGAAACCTTAGACTCACAAATATAGGATAAATAGAATATTTTCTTTGAATTTGCCAAATGTAAATAGACTAAATATTATAACTGTAATTCTTCCTTGAAAACTGTTTTGTTATATGTAACTTTACTAGGTTAAAGTTAAAACCTTCCTTTTGTTTAGACAGAAAAGGTGAAGTAATGGGAAATGTCTTTCTGTGTGCTGTGAATATGTGTTGCTCTGATTGGTTGATAAATACAGCAGTTTGGCCTATGAAGGCAGTTTAGAGGCAGGCAGCAGCCATGGGATTGTGGTGGCCTGGCAGACTGGAGAAACCTTCCAACTACAATAATTTATAAATGTAATGAACCAAAAAGCTTTCAGTCTGAAAATAAATGACTAACAATTAGTATAGCTTTATAGAATGATCCTCCACTGGCCATCCACAGGTGTCTGCATGTCTGCTGCATGTCTCCACATGTGAGCATGTTTAATACTGAACATAGGTGAGAAGAAAAAGCTCTGGGCTCTGGTGAACCACTGAAGCCTCAAGTGGACCCTGGAAGAGCTTTGGGTAAAACACTGTCTAGATACCAAAGGGAAAATTCATTGTCATCTGCTGATAGCTTAAAAGAAGTGGTCGATCTCTCATTTTACCATCAGTCAATGGAATCTTTTAGAGAGAATTTCCCCAGAACAAAGAAAACTGTTGAGGAAATCTCTACATTTGTCACTTTGCATCAAGTTGTAAAACAGAAAAAGAGAGAAAGATGGTGCCCTACTGCTTTGTTCTCATATGAACAATAACTGATGTGGGTTTCTCCTTTTGTTTGTTTGTTTTGTTTATTTTTCTGAAGACAGGATTTCTTCGTTCAGCCTTGCCCATCCTAGAACTAGTTCTGTAGACCAGGCTGTCCTCAAACTCACAGAGATCCACTTCCCTCTGTCTCCCAAGGTCTGAGTTTAAAAGTGTACACCACCACCACCAGGCAAAACTGATGTTAAACATATTTTATTACTTATGATGGGACACCTCATGCAGCCTTGAGGCAGGGGGAAGGGCTTGGATTTGCCTCTACTGAATGTGCCTTGCCTTCTTGTGGGTGGGAGTGGGGGGTGGGTTGGGAAGAGAAGGCTGGGGGCACAGGAGAAGGGAAGAGAGGGATCTTTGATTGGTGTGTAAAATGAAAGAAAGAAATTTTTTAATAATAAAAAACTTATTTTATTTTTAATTATATATATATGCATGTATTCTATGTTTGTGTTATATATGCATGTGTTCTGTGTGTTTGTGTTTGTGTACATGGGTGTTCTGCTCATGAAGATTAGAAGAAGGCAGTGGATTCCCCTAGAGCTGGAATGGTCTGGATGCTAGGAACTCAACTCAGGTCCTTTACATTATCTGTTGGTCCTCTTAATCACTGAGGTGTACCCTAAATATGTCCTGTGCATATGCTGGGTGCAGCTATAATGTAAAGTTCTTCAAGCAATTTACACTCTTTTTCCTGAGAATCTCATTATCTTCCTACAGGCACAGATGGCTCTTCTTACCTGTCTTAGGATACAGCTACAAAGAGTTAACACTCTCAAATCTCAAAGTCTAACAGAAGCCAGCTTATAAACATGTGAGGTCGCTCACAATTTGTGAGGTGTGCATTACTCACTTCTCAAGTTCCATATGGAACAGTAGTAAATGGGTTGGAAATATGTTCTTTTCTCCCAGTCTCAACCTCTTTCTAAAGGAGCTGCTTAGTTCTGAATCCTTGCCTCTGGCATACTTCCAGGGAACACTAGCTGAGATATCTACTGTGGGAGCATCTATGTGTCTTGCGCTACTTTTCAATGACCCTGATAACTCTCTGATTAGTTACTTTTGACAGCTTTTGAATAGTCTCTAGTGTAGAGAGCTGCTTGCAGCCGGGCCTTAAAGATGGCGCCAGCTTCTGCCCTCCACCTTCCCGATTGTGAGTGCTCTCTGTGATAAACAACTCCTTAATTGGCTAAGGCTGAGAATCTGGCTTGCTTCTGTGCACCTGGACCTATTGGTAGTGCCCACATGGCGTATCAGGGTTGGCTACCCAGTGATTACTTAAGGCTGTGAGCAGCTTTCCCCGGGGTCAGAAGATTGTTCAAGGTTCCTGAGTAAACTGCTGAAAGAAGAGCTCGGTGTTGCGTCTTCCTTGCTGATTGAGGCGGTTGTGACAAGTGGTGGCCCGTATGGGGAACTTCACTACTTTCAACAAGGGCTCAGAACTTACTGCAGTCAGGGCAGTGCACTGGTAAATTCCCAGGTAAATTGGGAACCCATGACAAAAGCAGGGTTAAAGGAAATCCCAGGTCAATTGGGAACCCGCGACAAAAGTGGGGAGGTTTTTGCTCTTCTCTGTAGACAAAGAGAGAGTGAAAGTGAAACATTTTCTAAAAGGTTGCCAAAAGTGAAAGTGAAACATTGTTTAAAAGGTTGAAAAGTTTTAGACATGGGCGCTTCTACTTCGCACCCATTTTGGCTCTTAGTGAGCTGCTTAGATCTAAAGACCTAAAGGTTAAGAAAAACCACAAATGCTGGAACAAGCCTATGTAGATCTGGTCAAAATGCTTGGGGAGGGGGCTGTTTATAGCCCCTGAAAAGGTACAAAATGACAAAATTATTAATTATTTAGGAGCAAAAGTTAATGAGAGATGTATCATCCCACAGAAAGTGCAATTGAGAAAAGATAATTTGTGAACCCTAAATGATTTTCAAAAATTGTTCGGAGATATAAATTGGATTAGATGTTATTTAAAGTTACCAAATTATGACTTAAAGCCTCTTTACAACATCTTTAATGGGGATTCTCCATTAGATTCTCCAAGATAATTAACTGAGGAGGCATGAAAGGCTTTACAAAAGGTGGAAGAGAGGTTACAGGGTGCCTTCTTACAGAGGTTACAAGAAGGTAAAGACATTATCCTGTTCATCCTTCCTACCTATTACCAGCCCACCGGGTTGTTATGGCAGGATGGGCCATTATTCTGGATTTATCCCAAGATTTTGCCAACTAAATCCATTGAACATTACCCTACTGCCGTGGAAAACCTTGCCATGATTGGAATCCAACAATGCCTACAGTATTTTGGGGTCGCTCTGGTTACCATTATAGTGCCTTATACCAGTCATCAAGTTCAACCATTGTGTGCTACAATAGAAGATTGGGCCATTTTGCAATGTAGCTTTACTGGATGCATGGATAACCATTACCCCAAACACCCACTATTAGGGTTCTTTAAGGAACACCCAGTGATATTCCCTAGGATAACGTCATCGCAGCCCATCCCTAATGCCCTAAATGTGTTTACAGATGGATCTAAGACTGGGTGTGGCATATACATGATAGATACACAAGAGCCTGTACAACACCAATTTCAACCTGGCTCCCCTCAGATTGTAGAATTGAAGATAGTGATTGAAGCCTTTAAGGCTTGTCCTTTTCCTTTTAATTTGATATCAGACTCTGCCTACGTTATTAATGCCCTCAAAATTTTGGAAGTAGCTGGACCTGTCAAAAGCTCCAGTCCGGTCTGCATTTTGTTTCAACAACTGCAACAATTGATTTGGCAAAGGAAGTCCTGCTTTTATCCCCCAACATATTAGAGCTCATACAGGCCTGCCAGGGCCCCTGAGCAAAAGTAATGATATAGTAGATCAATGGACTCGAAAGGAATGGATATTCATTAGCTCTGCCTTAGACAGAGCCAGAACCTTTCATGAAACATTTCGCATCAATGCAAAAACATTACAACAAAAGTTTCAACTTTCTCAAGCTGATGCTCGACAAGTGATTCTAGATTGCCCTCAATGTGTAGTTTATCAACATCTGCCCAGTATTGGGGTAAATCCCCGGGGTCTACTCCCACTTAAGGTTTGGCAAATGGATGTGACACACATCTCTGAATTTGGACACATAAAATATGTGCACATGTCTTTGGACACCTGCTCAGGCATCATGCACACCATACCTTTGACTGGGGAAAAGGCTTGCAATGTTATTGCCCATTGTTTGGAGGCCTGGGCGGCCTGGGGAAAACCTCATCAACTTAAGACTGACAATGGACCTGCTTACACAGAACAACAGTTTGCCTCCTTTTGTCATCAGATGGAGGTGCAACTTGTACATGGCTTGCCCTACAATCCCCAAGGTCAAGGCATTGTGGAACGTGCTCACCGCACATTAAAAGAATGCCTGCAAAAACAAAAAGGGGGAATAGGCCGTGGCCATACCCCAAAGGAAAGACTTTTTCTTGCTTTATTTATCATCATTTTTTTAAAATTTGGATGCTCAGGGCCATTCCGCAGCGGATGGGCATTACGAGTCTCATGGTACAGCTAAAGGAATGGTAAAATGGAAAGATGTGTTGACAGGGCTCTGGCGTGGGCCCGACCCCATGCTAACATGGGCACAAGGTTCTGTTTGTGTTTTCCCTCAGGATCAACAAGATCTGGTGTGGGTACCCGGTACCCGAGTGCCTCACTAGAAGAGTCCAGTATGGGGAAATCCACGATGGTCGAAATGACGATCCTCCTGCTCTTCCTCATGACAATGCAGCCTGGAATGCTGGAGAAAAGATGGGGGATACTGTCCGTGTTCCCAAGACCGATGCCAGTTCGCCATGATGCCAAGTTGTTTCCATGGTTATTTAGCATTGTAATTGGACCGGAGAGTTTGACAACCTGATGGAATAGCTGAGGGTGGCTATTGTCACAGTGAACTCGACCTGGGTGGATGCTGGATTGGCGGAGGGATTGTCTTCGTGGATCTCTAATGCCATGAATCATCTCAAGGAGTGGGCAGGTCTGGGAGCCTTGATGGGCCTTCTGGTGTTGGTCACCTTAGTTTGTCTGTGGTGTATTTGTCGGATTAAGGTTTCCCAGCATCGCAGTGCAGCCATGATCATTCAGGCCTTTACAGCTGTTGAGGCAGGACATTCCCCCCAGGCATGGCTAGCCACCATGAAGTACTAAGTTCCTTAGCACAGGATACAAGGCTTGAGCACTGCACTTGGGGTCCATTGCACATTGGATCCTAAGGAGAGCACACCTGATTGCATGTGGGTAGATACCTCAAGTCCCACCACTATGAAAAGGGTATCGGACGGGTCTGACGTTCCTCGGGTGGCTGACGCCTAAGTGAGAGTCAGGACATTGTCCCTGATTCGTTCTTACAGAGATCAGGCCTCTACTCTTACATGTTGCTATAATAAAAAAGGGGGAACTGTAGAGAGCTGCACACAGCCGCACCCATAAGATGGTGCTGGCTTCTGCCCCCACCTTCCTGATGGTGAATGCTCTCGGGAGTAAACAACTCCATATTTGGCTTAGTCCTAGGATCTGGCTTGCTTCCGTGAACCTGGAACTATCCGTAGTGCCCACGTGGCAGGCTGGAGTTGGCCACCCAGGGACTATTTAGGTCGTGGGCGGGCTTTCCCTGGGGTCAGAAGATTGTTCAAGGTTCCTGAGTAAACTGCTGAAAGAAGAGCTCGGTGTTGTTTCTTCCTTGCTGGTCGAGGTGGTCGTGACACTCTACCTTTCTTCACCCTAAGCTATTCTCATGATGTTTCTGTCATCTTCCCATACTGTAAAATAATCATGCTTGCTGATTATTCTTCCTAGGCTTGTGTTTCTGGGCCCTTTAAGTTCTATAAAAGTGAAAATTGCACTGGATGAAGTTAAACAGTAATGAGCCCTTTTATTTTGGCCAATAGCACTAGGATGCTATTCAAGATCACCTCTGTGAAGTGAGGGACAAGCTTGTGGAAAAGCATTGAGTGCCTATGGGATCTGGAGAAGCACATCCAACCAATCCCAAGTGAAGAAGTGTTTGTATTTGCTTATGTTAATTCTTGTTATAATTGGGTCATCTTCATTAGCTTCTTGTTGCCCATCAGTTAAACTCTTTCTCCACCTAAAAGACAGAAAATTAGTTGTTTACATAAGTATATACTTCACAGATAATTCTAAGAGAATCTACTTGGATTTAAACTATCATTTCTGCATTATGGTAAGGCTACAAATTTCTGAAGGTCAGGGAATGGAATGTGGTGTTTTGAAAGAAAATGGCCCTCACAGGCTCACAGGGAATGGCCCTATTAGGAGGTGTGGCCTCACTGAAGTAAGTATGAATTTGTTGGAGGAAGTGTGTTATTCAGAGTGAGTATTGTGGTCTCAGAAGATCAAGCCATGCCTACTATAGCTCATAGTCTCTTCTTGCTGCCTGTGGATCTGGATGTAGAACTCTCAGCTCCTTCTCCAGCAACATGTCTGCCTGCATATTATCATGCTTCCACTCATGACTATAAAGAACTAAACATCTGAACTGTAAGCTTTTATAAGAGTTGCTGTGGTCATGGCATCTCTTCACAGCAATAAAACCTTGTCTAAGACACAAGATGCATAGAAAATTTGTATAGATTTCAAAGATCTTGAAAAATAATTCTTAATTGTAACTTTCCTAAAGTAAATGTTCTTTAAGAGAGAAATAACTCTAAATTTCAGGTGAGTAGAACATTAAGGAGAACATTACGGCCTATCTCTATTAATAAAATTTAAAGAAAGTATTTCCCATTTTCTTCTTGTTTTGTGGTAGAAAACAGTGTCAGCAATGGGAGAATTGTCTTCTGCCCTTTGACCTTTTAACCTTTGACATCTGTAAGCCAGATTATTCAGCAGGATTGGTTTCCCAAATACCTTCTTTCTGATATATGAATACTCCAGGTCTTTCTTTCTTGTCCTGTGAAAAGTTCATTTCAAATGGATTGCAGCCCCATCCTCTGACAATATGTAATCATAAGTTCCTCCTTGGAGGCCTATCTCCAAGTAGAGTTCCATGTGTTATTAGGACTTCAAGTCTTGAGTTTAAGGGAAAGATAATTCAGTCAACAGCACATACTTCTGATCCTAATAGGAAACTAACAATGTAAATGTTAATTAGAACCATATCAAAGTTGAAGCTCAGAAATGAGTGAGAACATGGGACATGTAGCTTTTGGGGCAGACAGTGTCACTCCTAATGTAAAGATACAACTCACTCACTTGTCATCTTTTATTGAGTAATCACAATTATAACATGTGCCTGAGTAGTGCCTTCGCATGGTAAGTTTTGCTTTGACTCTGCAGGCTAATATTATATTTTGTGATGTAAACTTCTAAGGAGAAATAGTTTCATAAAGAAAACTGTAGCAATGCATTTAAGCATCAAGGAAAACAAAATAAAAATCATCCGGCTGAATAATGCTAGAGTCTAGTCTAAAAATGCAAGGTAGGCAGATCCATCCACTCAGCTTGATGATATCGTACCAATAGTGGGAGTAAATACACACAGAGCTGGTAATTGCTTTTAGGAGAACTATTGAAAATAAGGCTATAATCACAGAGTAAATTCAACTAAAAATGGCACTGACAATACAAATATTTAGGAATGCCTGGGGGAAGGAACAAATTAGAAAATGGGAGTTTTCTGGTGGAACCACAACTTTTGTATCTTCTTTAGCATTTTGAAACATTCAATGTATAAGTAATTTACAAAAGCTATATCAATCAAACATATGGCACACTTTTCTGTATACTGTGTAGTTCTACCTAGGACAGAGTGTTCTGAGATCTTTGGGACCAGAATGAGAAGAAACTCCATACTAACTTCCCCAGAGCCTCTGATGAGTGTGATGGAAGCAGAAGCTGGCCTTGCCCACTACTTCAGGGTGGAAGTATTGCTGATCCAGTGAATGCGGTGACCGGGGCTGGACCTGTCCTAACAGGAGCCTCTCAGCTGTTCCCCTTGCCTGATGACCTCACAAGACTGATCAGCAGAGCTATCTCTATCAAGATGATGGTAGGAGGACAAGACTGAGGTGAGGATGGTGGTAGCTGGCCAGGGAAGCCTGTCCAAGGCAGAGCTTTGGGCAAAGCTCTCAGTAAAAGGCCACAGTGATACCTGTGGGAGACTACTTTCCATTGTGTGAATGGAGACAATCTCATTTTGTCTCACTACAAAAAAAAATTAAAACCAAGTTGGAGGGACAAGATATGAGAGGCAAGACAGATCAAAACCAAAACAAACAACAGCAACAAGCAAACAAACAATCCAATCTGAAGCAACAGCTTGCAGAGACGTGTGTTCCTGAACCAAGCATCAAGAGTCCTGGTCAACTGGCTTCTCTATTTCTTCCACATTGGTTATCACATTAGCTATATTTTTATTAAACATGCCTATTGAAAGATCCTCTATGCCTACTCAGTCAACAAACTTTTCAAAGTGCCCATGTCCATCTATAAGGAGGCATCAGACTTGATTAACTTTATTCCTCTCCCATTTTTATACATAGACATACACATGTGTAAGATGAATCTTAAAAGGTCCCATTAATAAAAAACAAACAAACAAAAAAAAAAAAACCTGGAGCCAGGTATTGAGGTGAATGCTGAAAGATCAGAAAAACAAAACAAACTACAGCCAACCTTATCTCGCCAACTCCTCAGCCAATTCTGTTTCCACAAATCCTCAGACTGAAAGCCTCTGAGTCCTCACCCCTGAGGGTCTCAGTTAAAGTTCTGCTAAAAGCTTCTATTTTCTGGTCTTCATATATACCTTTCTATTTTCTGTCATCACTTCCTGGGATTAAAGGCGTGTATCCTTCCCAAGAAAAGACATGAGATCTCAAGTGCTGGGATTAAAAGTGTGTGCCAGCACTTGCCTGGCTCTGTTTCCAGAGTGGCCTTGAACTCACAGAGATCCAGATCAATCTCTGACTCTCAAATGATAGGATTAAGGGTGTGTGCCAACACTGTCTGGCCTCTAATGTTTAATCTAGTGGCTAGCTGTCTCTGATCCCCAGATAAGTTTATTCAGGTACACAATATATTGGGGGACATAATATATGACCACATTTCCCCCTTTTGTCTATAATAATAAAAGGATATAATTAATATAAGAAAAATTATATCCAATAAGTACAATAAGTATATACAATATATACAGTCAAGAATTACATTAATAATGTCTAGTCCATTAACATTTGCCAAATTCAGAGAAAATAATACATTATCTATCATCTTTGTGAATCCAAATGATTGTGTCTAATTCATCTATCCTAATTTGCATTACCAACCCAAAACTATCTTTTGATGTCTTTCAGATTTATATACTTTGCACCTCTTTAGTAAGTTCCTTTCCTTAATTTCTTAATAAGAAAAAATATAACTATCTAATGTTCAACTCCCTCAGAGATCTATGAAGGAAATAATATTTAAAAAATAGTTGTTACTTTTTAAAAGTAGATTCAACAATCTGCTTTTTTATCTTATCATATATAGAAATATATAAATATATAGATATGCACATACACTAGGTATTATTAAGTGTCCTCTAACTGGTAGTTTCATATAAATTCTCACTCTCAGATGTGATGTTCAGCCTTTTCATGATGGTTTGTTCAAAAATCACATCTTTACAATACATTTGTTATTAATAGAATTGAATTTTAGCAATGAGGGAACTTAGGCAGTGAGCTCCTTACTTGACCACACTCCTTGAATTAAAGAACAGAGGGTCTACTGTTTTAACTTTCATCTGATTCTGTAATCACTGCAGGGAGGCAATCAAAACAAATTACTGAAAATCTACCAAGTATCATAGTCTTGGATTGTGAGCAAACTCATTGCATTCTATGCAAACACTGACACATCAGTCCCCATCTTCATTTCCCAGTTTCCTCTTAAATATCATGAAAATAAAAAATACATTTCATAAACACACTGTGACAAATGGAGTTCATGTGGAGTTCCCTAACTTGTCTGCAAGTGTTCAGCATGAGATACAGTGATGACAGTGGGTGGTGCTGAAGCAGAACTATTATTTATTATAACACATTATTTGCAGAGAAGGAACAGCTTTCTCCACTGTGGGTAATGCTTCTATCCTGTGGTGAAAACATTTCACTCAAAGACCATAACAGAGTCATGCATGGAGGCTGCCTTGTCCCAAGGGGGCCTGTCCCTTCTGTCTGTTCTCTCTGCCTCCTGTCACTGCTTCAGCCACTCCAAATGAACCAACATGTCCTCTTTCAAAGACAGAGATGTAAAGTTTTGTGCTTGTTTGTTTTTTATTTTTGGTTTTTTTTTCTCCAATTTAGGAAACTGTTTGATTTGCTGCCTCAAATTATGGTTTTGAGTGGGCACCTACAGCTCTGGAGAGAGGCTTTCAAAACAAACCTGGTACTATCTTTCCACTGAAGGGCTCCATGCTGTCTCCTTATGCTTTCTGCTTCTTCCACTGACCTCAGTGTGGGTAGGACTTTAAGGGATCCATGGGCATTCCCTGTAGTCTATTAGAGCACTTGCAAGCTTTCAAAGTAAACTTCAAAGAGAACCTAGCTAAAAACCAGGTTTCAGATGTTTTGATGGTATATTTCTGTTCCCATGGTAGGCAGTCCCCCAAAAAATATTCTTATTTCAAATAACCAAGCCAACATTAGAGAAATTCACCTTGTTTTCAGATACTATCTTTGCATTTAGTCAGTATCAAACCAGAGGCAAGGTTCTACCTTCTCAAATATTAATAATGTTTAAAATTATTAAAATTAAAAATAATGGTAAGTACAATTGATTTTATTCTTCATTTTTCCAAAGGACATTATTAATGACTACCTAGCAGATAAATAAGGGTCATTGGTCAGTAGAGTTTCTTTGCTATTTCTGTCATGTTATGTACTTTATGGGATGAATAAAAAGATCACTCATTTTTGTTAGCAACATAAAAATAAATGTGGCATAATTAAGATGTTATATAATTAAAATTGAAGTAGCAATGGAAAGACAGATGTTTTTGGTATGTGGAAATGGGTGAAGGACTGTGTCCCTGGATAGGGAGAAGATGAATTTATAATTAAAAATTATTATTACTTGTAGGAAAAGTTCATCACTTTCAAAACTTCCCTGAAATACCATCTGTTTCTGGAAGAATAGGTTTTATCAAGAAAATAAATGACAATAAATGCTTGTGAAGATGTGCAGGAAGAGAATTGTGTGCTGGTGGGGTATTCTGGAAATCTGTGTGGCAGCCCTTTGAAATCTAAAACAGAGTTACATGTGACTCAGCTGTGCACCTCTTGGTAACCACTTAGAGGAATCAAAGCAGTATTCCCCAAATTTTTGTATTTTTACTTCAGCACTTTGCACAATAATGAATTTGCAGAAGCAGCCTTGGTGCTACAAAAAGAAAATGTGATCCACAAACATGATTGAATATTATTCTTCTAAAAATGACAATGGAATTCTCTCATGTGCAGGAAAATCAATAGGATTGCAGATCATTGTGTTAGATGAAATAAGCCAAACTATTTAGGACAAATATCATGATGTTCCTTATATAAAGAATCTACACTTTTTAACATACAAAAATAGGAGGAGACTCTGTGGAAGAAAAAGGAGACCAGTGTAAGTGCAAGAAAAGAAATAATAAACAATAATATGATAATAATAAACCATGTGCATTGCAGAAGATGCCAAAATTAAACACATTATTTTATACAATGAGTATATAAGCTAGAGCAGTACTTCCCTTGACCCCTTTGGCAATCTTCCATCTCCCAAAATATATTTACTTTATGATTCACCAATCCCACATCTGACAGAGGGCTGATATCCAGAATATATAAAGAACTCAAGAAATTAGACATCAAAATGCCCAACAGTCCAATTAAGAAATGGGCTGTAGAACTAAACAGAGAATTCTCAGCAGAGGAAGTTCAAATGGCTGAAAGACATTTAAGGAATTGTTCAACATCCCTAATTATCTGGGAAATGCAAATCAAAATGACTCTGAGATACCCCTTTACACCTGTCAGAGTGGCTAAGATCAAAAACACAGAAGACAGCTTATGCTGGAGAGGATGTGGAGCAAGGGGAACTCTCCTCCACTGCTGGTGGGAATGCAAGCTTATACAGCCACTTTAGAAATCAATATGGTGCTTCCTTAAAAAACTGGGAATCCATCTCTCCCAAGACCCAGCTGTAGCACTCTGGGGCATATACCCAAGGAATGCACAATCATACCACAAGGGCATTTGCTCAGCTTTGTTCATATCAGCATTGTTTGTAATAGCCAGAACCTGGAAACAACCTAGATGCCCTTCAACTGAAGAATGGATGAAGAAAATATGGTACATATACACAATGGATTACTACTCAGCAGAGAAAAACAATGACATCATGAGGTTTGCAGGCAAATGGATGGGTCTAGGAAAAAAATCATCCTGAGTGAGGTAACCCAGACTCAGAAGGACAAACATGGTATGTACTCACTCATAGTAGGATGCTAGATGTAAAACAAAGATGACTACACTGCTACACAACTCTAGGGAGGCTACCATGATTCATTATAGTACCAAAATTACAGTTATAAAGTAGGAATCAGTTTTATGGTTCAGGGTGACCACCACATGAGGTATTAAAGTGTTGCAGCATTAGGAAAGTTGAGCACCACTGAGCTAGAAGCTAATAAAAGTGAAGTGTACCCTCTAAATGTTGTAGATTAAAGAGATGGCTCAGATTGATTCTCCGCCAAAGGTCCCACATTTACTCTGTTAGAGGTCCTCCAAAGGACTCATAACCTACATTATGGGCATTTATAATCACCTGGGACTCTAGCTCCAGGTGTTTGGACATCTTCTAGCAACTGTGCACAGTGTACTCACCTGGCCAATGCTCACACAGACACCCACTCACACACCTAATTAAAAACTAAACTTTGAAAAAAGACTTAATCTAGGAAACTATAAATCTTGATTAGTCATCCACTCTCTGAAATCACTCTATTTCACAATATTTCAGAATTGAAATTGTAAATGGCTCTTAAAACTCCTGGAGCTAGAATTACAGGGGTTTGTGAACTATCCTGTGGTGCTGAGACTCAAAATCCTGTCCTCTACATGAACAGTTAGTGCTCTTAACTGATAAACTATCTCTACAACACCTTATCTCTAATCTTTAAAGTGTATACTATATATAGTGTATAATATATGTACTATGTATATAGCATATGTGTGTGTTTCCTGCCCTCAATTATTTGCATCTTTCTTTCTTCCTTCCTTCCTTCCTTCCTTCCTTCCTTCCTTCCTTCCTTCCTTTCTTTCTTTCTTTCTTTCTTTCTTTCTATCTTTCTTTTTCTTTTTCTTATACTGAGGAAAGTATTTTGTATGACCAGTGAAATAATATTCAATTTTATAGGTACCAACATCTTCAACAATTAGTTGTGATTAACAGCATAAATCAGTAGTATTGTGAATTGCAACCACCATGATATCAAGTGACAATTGCACATCTTACAAAGATTTTACTGTGTCTTACTCCCATGGCAACTGTATGAGGTGGGACTGACTTCTTTGTAGGAAAATAAAACTTTGAGAGTCTATAATGTGACATATTTCCCTTTTGGTTGTGGATGGAAGACAATGTAGAAACTCACAACTGGGCACCAGCTGCCATTCTTGCAGCATGCTGACATCTTCACATCCACTCTCCGTGAAATATAACTCTGTGATGATTTTCAGACTTGAATTTAGTCAGTAAAACATGTAAGAGTGAAGAATGCTAAAGTACATTGTAGCAATGTAACCTGATCTTCATGCCTCTCTCTGAGCACTTGCATGTTAGCTACTACAGACTTTATAGCTCATTAATCCTTCATGATGTGGTTGCATAGACAGTTCTGACACAGTGACTATAACCTTTCCTGTTATCTAAAGTGGTTAATGATCCAGATTTCAATTGTGCTGATGTGACGCACAGTTAGAGACCCATTTCTTCCAGGAGCCCTGGCCTTGACTTCAGACACTGAAACAGACTCTGGCGTCATTTCTCTAAAGTGCCCTGACTTTATTACCTGAATAGTAAATTTTAATTTTTTAAACAGATAAAAGTCATTATTTGTTCAGTCTGGTGAAGAAAGTGATGACCAAGAAGATCCAAATGTTCTGGGAATAAAATATCTCTGTCACTGTTAAGACTTCAAGCAAATAACAAATATGAAGCAGTTTATGTTTCTTCAAAATAACTTGTGTATACCTTTAAATGTCTTGAAATAAATGTGTTATTCAGTGCCTTAATGATGTCTCATACCTTTATGCTCACACTTTTTATAATTCATTTTCTTCAGCTGTTACAAATTGTTTAAAAAACACATTAGCTATTATCATAAATTGCATTACAGGAGAGGGACAGACAGACAGACAGACAGAGACAGAGAGATAGATACATAGAGAGACAGAGAGAGATGTTAAAGCAAGCTTTACATTTGAACAGGGGAAAAAGAAGATAAATGTATGCTGGTTCTCCGTGGACTGTCCTGATAGGTTATGTTTGCTTGTAGTAAGACTCTGACTCAACATAAATAAAATAAAGTAAAAACAATGTTAGAGATGCAGTTCAGTGTCAGAGCACTTGCTTACCATGCCTGAGGCCAGTGACTGCACTCTGGGAGATTTCAATCCATGGTTGTTTGACCCTTTTGCTTTTTAGAGTGAGGTCACACACTGAGATAGAAGCATATGCAGAGGGAAAGTGTTCACTTTACATTCAGGGAGTAAAGAAAAGGAGGAAGAAAAGGAAGGAAGAGGATGAAAATCAGAGGGAGGAGTAGACAATGATGGGGTCCATAGCCCTCTCTGGACTCCTGTAACCTACAGACCTCCCAGGAGGTCGCACCTTGTGAAGGTTCTGTCGTTTTCCAAACTTTTAACACAAAAGCCTCTGTGTACATTTCTAACATGATTACCAGGGTTTTGCCTGGCCCCATAAGAGTCCAATAACCATCGGCTCCTTCTGTGCCTATTGCCCATTCATTGAGCTCAGAGCAATTGCATTAGGAGCAAGAACCATGTGTATCAAAATACCCTTTAGAAGAAGTAAATGAGGCTGTATTTGGCATTTCATTTAACAAACACAATTAGTTGTAGCAATTAAGGTGATATCTGTGAGTATCAGAAAGCCCTGTTAATCTTGAAGCCATAGAACTGCTTTTCTCTCCTACTGTAATTGGGAAGATTTGCAGTTTCTTGCCTGTGTTTAGCTGCATGGTAGTGCTGTCAGAGCAGATGGCTTAAACTTAAAGCAGTTTTAAGACAGCTGGTGCTCAGTTACACATCATAAAAGCATTCATGTTGGGGTGTGGCAATGCCTCTACTTCTTGCCTTTCTATTACAAATCCAATATTTCTCCAATTTCCTATTAGAATGTTAATGTGTTACTAGTTGATGTCTGTGTCAGGAGGTTATTTCTGGATGCAAGATATTCTAAATTAGCAAAGTGGTACCTCACTTTCCCCCAACAAATTCAAGGTTATGTTAATAGGAAGAGTATAGGAAAGAGATATGAAGTAATGTTTAATTGTCTTTTGTAAGTCATCATGGGAAACATTATAATTTGGTTAGAGTTTCCTCATTTTACAGCTTAGTATTTACTGTTTTAATATTGAATTGCCTATGGAAATATGGTACTACAAACTTTTCATTGCTTAGTAACTTGGAGGTTAATGAGGAGCTGATATAAGGAGATTTTATTTTGTACCTGAAATATTTTTTTTTTTTGAGACAGGGTTTCTCTGTGTAGTTTTGCGCCTTTCCTGGAACTCACTCTGTAGACCAGTCTGGTCTTGAACTCACAGAGATCCGACTGGCTCTGCCTCCCGAGTGCTGGGATTACAGGCATCCGCCACCACCTCCCGGCTTGTACCTGAAATTTTTATTTGTTTTTTTCTTGAAACCGAAATAGGAGTTGAGCAACTTAAGAAGTTGGCCCTCAATGTGCATTTATCTCAGGTTCTCTAACTGGGATCGCTTTCCATATTTTTCTCAAATATACAAAACTCAGGTCTTCCACACAACTTTTAAAGCCATCATTCTTCCTGTAGTGGTAGAAGTCTCTGCAAGCCAAGATCTCCACTACCACTGCCACTTTCTCAGGCACGGTCCTCCATTAGGTCACTGCCACTTTCTCAGGCACGGTCCTCAATTAGGTCTGGGCCAAGCTTCCCTTCCTTGGCACAGCTTGTCAATGCCTTTCCAAACATTCTTCTATTAATCATGTTATTTGTTAATTTTTCATATTTAATGTTCTTTGTATGAACTTGCTGCACATGTTAGTATGTAATCAGACATGCTCCATGTCAAAGCAGTTCCTCTTGAGATTTGTGTGACTCATTCAGCAGTGTTTTGAACCTAACCAGAGTCAACCACAATTGTTAAATATAATTATTAAATATACAGTAAACAAATTTAAGAATTATTCCCTTTTCCTCTTCCTCCCTACTCTGTACTTCCTCACAATTGAAAGAAATAATAATGATAAAATAATATTTACAATAGAGTTCTTGGTCAGGAGTTTCTTAGAAGATGAATTATATATTTATTAAACACAAATGTCATCATATCTAGATTAAGTGGATTGACCATTCCATCTGATCAATTTGGAAAGTATTCAGAGCATTAATTCTGATATTAAACAGTTTTAAATCGGCATCACAATTCAGGATTTGTAATGAAAAAATGTTGTCACACTCTTCAATGTTTAGGGTCCTCTTCATGATCAGATCTTAGTGTGTGTACATCATGAGACTTGATTTCCTATGGCTTCTCTAAGACATTACATGTAAATTTTAAAGACGTATTTAGAAAATTTAATTATATGTCTGTGTATATGTGCATGAGTATGTGAATTTGATTGCAAGTAACTACAGAGGCTAGAAGAGGGAATATGATCCCCTGAACCAGGCATTACAAGTGATTGTGAGTCACTTGATATGGGTGCTGAGAAATGAACTAAGATTCTCTGAAGGAATATTATACACTCTAAATCTTTGAGTCATATCTCCAGACCCCAAATATTAATCATAAAGGGCAATTTTCCTCAATTAAAAAAAACAGATAAAAGATTAGAAGAGGAACCTCACCAAAGAAGACACACAGGTAAGAAATCAGTGTACAGAGTGATATTCAGCATTGTGTCTTCTGGGGAAAGCACTGAGTGTGGACATTTGTGCCTGCTCAAGAGCATTCCTTTACAGAAGATGAATGCACATTCTGCAGGACACCAAATACTGCTGAGGATGGAGGATGAAGAGCCATACCCAGTGTTGATAGACTATAACATGGTGAAGCTGCCTTCATGCTTGGCCGTTCTAAGCATTCTTTTTCCATATCAGCTAGAAGTGATGCCTGGTGGTATTTATCCAGATGAGTTAAAAATATATGCATTCAAATAACTGTATATAGAAGTTTATTCATAATTGACAAAACCACAAGCAATCAAAATTACCTTCAGTAAGAATGTGGATATAGAAATATTTATGTGGAATTATTAAGATGGAATATTGACTTCAAAGTACCAAACCAAGAAAAGATATGAAAATGATAATCTCATGTGGAAAAGTGAAAGAGCAATCTAAATAAGATGAAATAATGTATGATTTAAACTGACATTTTCAAAAAGCCATAATGATGGAGGAACTAATGAGATCTGTAGTTACAAGTTTCTAAGAGTGTGAGGAAGGATAAATACATGGTGACCCAAGACTTTGTTATAGGGCCTGAGTGTGAAAAGAGGAACAAACGTGACATCCAGGGGCTTCGGCTAACAGAGCAGTCCTGTGTGGTATTGTCATAATACATACACATTGTTAGTCTGACGAGCATTGCCTTTATTCCTGACATTTCCTCTTCACAATTTACCATCCAGTGATCTTCCTTCTGGATCACAGTTAAACACCTCCCCATCACCATGTTGCATGTAAGATCCTGACTCCCTATCACTACACAACACACTGAGGCCATCCTTACAAACATCAGTAAAGACCCACAGAATGGAGCCTTCCTTAAATCCTTAACAAAGGAAAGGATGTTTTCCTTTCACATCCATATAGTTTTGTCCTCTTCCCTCATTGTCATATTTAAATAACCAAAAGTAAAAAATATCTTCAAATCTTGTCTTTTCATGATTGTTAATCAAACAAAGCATTAATCTTCTCAGTGAAAAAAATTGGTTTAGGAAATGTAACGAAAAGGTAATTATAATACTAATTGACCATAGCTAAACTAAACAATTTAAAAAAAAAAAAAAAAGTACCAAAAAAAAAAAAAAAAAAACTTGATAAAGTAAAATAAACCCCACGGTGTGTCTAAATTATAGTGTGACCTTGTGTGACTCCTGAGCTGGGAGCAGCTATTTGTTAATTGTTGACTGTCTGGGTAGGAGAGGAAATGCTCAGGAGCACAGCACCAAGCCTGACACCAGAACTGCTTCTCACTCTCTTGTTTTTGCTTTGAGTGTCACTTCTAAAGGTTGAGCCCTCCCGCAGACCTCTCGGTGCCAATGTTATCTCATGTGGCAGGTTCATAGTTCCCACAGTTGATTTTGCTCATAATGGGATATGAAACCAGTTTGAATATTAAGACAAAACAATGAGGCTTAATTCAATGTAACTTTAACAGGGTAGGACAATGATTTCATTTCCTTTCTGTGGAATTTAATAATCACAAGAATTGTGATTAATCCAGTGATGAGTTTTCACACTGATTTTGTTTTCTTTTATTTAGTTTTCCTAACAAATATCTCTCAGGAAGTCTAGATTAGGGATCATGAAGCTCATGCCGTCATTCAGAAAGGCCAAGTGACTCAGTGATGGCTGGTCTCCTCACTCCCTCTGGCAACTAGCTTGAAGGTTATATGTTCTTACTGATGGAAGCCTCGGGGTGGCAAAGCAATAACATTTATTGATGAAATGTCCAAAGGCAAAAAACACAGTTACAGACTGGTGTGAAGTTCTAACTGGGAGTCAGTTTTAGCCTTCACAGTTGACAAGCATTCCATTTGTTTTCTCTTATAAGAGTGCACTAAAGGTAGCTGCTCTCTGGAGGAAACCTCAGTGGTATGTTCTTTCCAGATGTGCTGATGATGCAACAGGAGTATGGATCTTCTCTCCAGGGCTTCCTTACCAGAATGAGAACAGCTTTCCCCTTGGCCACATGCATCTTTACCTTTCTCTGTGAAGGAAACAAAAACTCTTGCATAGGCACTCTCTTCTCAGCCTCACAAACTGCTGGGGTTAACATCACTCTCTGCACTTTACAGTGTAAGAATCTGAATCACAAGATCTCAGGGAACATGTACATGATTTCAAAAGTAAACCATGGTGGTATTTGATCATCATGGCTCTCATTTCATTGTGCAGTCTATAGATTGTGCCTGGAGCCTCATTGGTGCTGAATCTTTCCTCTAAAATGAGACGTAGTCTGGTTTTCTTTTACCCACTAAAGTTTCCACTCCTCTCATTCCCACAGAGATGGATTATTGAAATTCATGGCTGTCGCCCCTGCCATCAAACCTGTCCCCACTCACACTTTGGTTATCTGATTTCCCATGATGCACTGTTTCAGAGCTGCTTACTGGTATAATTTTCTAATCTACCTGGTCCCTTTATACACAGTGATCTCAGATTTGTACTGGGAAGAACAATAACCTAACATTTCTTAGTGGCTTCTTTGTATTCCATTCAGCCTCTGAAAGGAAAGTTATTCATTACTAGGGAGATGTGAGATGCTGTTCTACTCCATCAGTCTTCACAAAGGAAGAAAAAATTGAATGTCCCAATCACCATTATCACAATCCCCCCCCACCTGCATTTCTCCAATTACTCTTGGTCATTAACTCGCTGTCATATGCCGACCTGCTTCTCCATCTACTAGTTCATTTTGATATTTGTCACATGAATCCATCTTTGTGACTACTGACTGGTAGCTGTGAACTCCTGTTTTCCTTTTTTTTATTTTTATTAAATTTATTTATATTACATCCTCTCCCTCTTCTCCCATTCTCTCCCCCCACTTCCCCTCCACCCCTAACACACACACCCTCTGTTACCTGACAGAAAGAGATGCAGAAAACCACAATCATTAGGCTGAGCTCAGGGAATCCTGTGGCTGAGAGGGAAACAGGCTTTTATAAGCCATAGAGGTCAAGGACATCACAAGAAAATCCACAAAAACAACTAACCTTGGCTCACAGGAGCTAACAAAGTCTGAACTGACAACCACGGAGCCTGCATGGGACTGGCCTAGACACACTGCATATATGTTACAGTTGTGTAGCTTCATCTACTTGTGATCTTTATATGTGGAGATATACATGCTATCTTTATACATGGAGTCACCATTCTTCATCCATTTCCTATCTGAACACCTGCCTATTACTTTCTATGCATTATTTAGCTTAAGGCCCTTTAAAACTGTTTGAATTACATTTAAACACATGTTAAATCTGCCTTCACTATTTAGTTTACATCATTCCTTGGACAGTTATTCCTATGACTTTATTTACTATGAGTGTCTGGGGAATTACAGACGATTCAGTTAATCTACTTCGCTTCATGTCACTGGTATCATGAGAAATTCTTAAATATGAACTTCTTAATATCTGAACTAATTAGTTAAGGAGTAAAAGCACATAAGATTGTGAAATTCAAACACAAGACTAGGTGTACAAGATTCTCCCTTTGCAGTCTGTGTGGAACAGTGGAGTTTCTCTCACATCTTGGAACTTTTAGCTTCCTTATCTGTAAGGTTATACAATACTGTATATCAGTGTGCTGTGGAACAATTCTTTTCAACACTATGAATATATATTACTCCCATTGGTTAATAAAAAGTTGACAGGCCAGTAGCTGGGCAGGAAGTTAGGCAGGAAAACCAAATTGAGAATGATGAGGAGTGCAGAGTGCAGGAGAGTCATGAACCAGACAGAGAATGAGTCAGACACACAAAATGGGATAGAAGTAAAAGCCACCAGCCTCGGGGCAGCACATAGATTAATAGAAATGGGTTAATTTAAATGTAAGAGTTATCTAGTAGCAAGTCTGAGCCTAGCATTTGTAATTAGTATAAACCTCTGTATTGGAGACCAGACTGTCAGGACAGGGAAATGTCCATTTACACTAATGTGTTTCATTGTATAGTGTAAAGTGAGATAGTAGGTATAAACATGCTTTACAAATACAAACTGTTGCAGTTATTGTTTGACCAGTATCCTACAGTCATGACATAAAACCACTAAGAATTAGTTAAAATCAACAAATATTTGTTGAATATATATTATGACCCAGGCTTTATTCTTGGAACCAGAAATATAACTACAACCAATTGATTGGCTCCTGACATACAGATCAAATGTGCAAGGTAGATGTTAGCTTTTTTTGAAAAAAAAAATTTCATTAATATAATGCAAACTAGGTAGCTCAATATAATAAAATACAATTTTTTTGTGTTTTAGGTAAAACAAAAGCAAATACTGGTCTCATGTTCATTAACAGCTACAATGAAGTTGGGTTTTTCTGAGGCATTAAAACAGAGCTTTATGCCCCTACTTTCTAATTTCCAGAAGCTGCCTACTTCTCTGTCCCCTTTCCATCCCCAGAGCAGCCATGTTAAGCTTTCTCACTATTACAACCCAGGTTCTGACAGGAAAGCCTCTGCCTACCTCTATCCCCATAAGAACTCTGTGATTACACTGGGTCTACACACATTATACCACTTAGCTGCCTCCTGTGGACTCAGCTGATAACCGGTCTTAGTTCTCCACACAATCTTTGCATAATATATGCAAATGCTTTGCATATAAGACACATTTACTCATATTCCTTGGAGTTAGAGGTAGTATGTTTTGTAAAATGCCTAAGTACCACCACTATTTCAAAAGAATCTGGTTAAATTTTTTTTGTATGTTTCCCTAAAATCTGTGTGATATGACATGTGATAAAAGCATAAATTATAACTAAAGTCATTCATCATTATGTGATCCTAAGCCCTCATCTTCTGATTCATTTAGACTTGGATAACCTTTAATCATACATTTTAATTACTGACATTTCCCCTAAATTGCTTATAGTTAAATTTTGCTGTGTGTCTGGAGAGAGTTTTTGTACATTTTTATTTTCTGAACAAATGAATAGTAAAGACCCTGGAGTCATTTTTATTATGATAAAACATAGGAAAATATAATCTAATAACATTTCAGAGTTTTTCAAAACATCTATTTTGGAGTCAGCAAGATGGATCAAGATCATCAGGTAAAGGCCTTGTTGTCAAGCCTGAAGACCTTAGTTTGATCCAGTGGACAACATAATAGAAAGAGAGAATTGATCCCCAAAAGTTATCCTTGACCTCCATAGGTGTACACAACACATACATATGAACACACATATATTGAATATCTAAGTAAATGTATGTTTAGAAATTCTTTTCTAATCTGTACTTAGAAGTTAAAATCTGTTTAGTTTGGAACTTTACAATGTATTAATGCACAATGTTAATAAAATGTATTAATCCTATTTACTCCTTCATTTGGAATCCATGTTGAAGGAATTGGAGAAGAGAGTTCTTATCTGAAAATAACGGAAAGCAGAAATCTAGGCCATGCATTCTGGGTAAAGGATTAAATGCTGTGATGGAAGAAGAACATGGCCCCTATAGTAAATAGAGAGGAAAAGCACCTGCCCCACCTGAGGACAAACACAGTCTTCTGTAGTGGATAGCCATCCCAGCATTGGCCGGGAAGTGCCAACCCCCACTGAGGCTTCGGTAATGGTCGCGCCCACAAGGCGGGGCGGAGAAGGAAACTGAAGACAGAGGATCAGAAGGGGAGGCGCGCTTGGTTCCAGGACGCTGGACACTGGAGGTAGACCAAGCAGAGTTCTCCAGAGAACACTGCCGGACTGCCCTATACCTTTGCCAGACCCTGCAACCTACCCCTTCATTTGTAAGTTACCCCACAAAATAAACGTCCCTTTTAACTACATGGAGTGGCCTAAATAATTTCACCAATATCTGGCGCTCACGTGGGGCAAATCCCAAAGGCCTAGGCGGCTCCCTCCCTCAGCCTCCTCCCCGGCTGGCAGGTACCTAAACCCGCCTGCAAAGTTAGCTTAGCCCCTAGACCAGCGAAAACCCACTGTAAGTGAGGCCTTCCCACTCCTCCTGCTTTGGAGCTATACCAACGCCTCCTGCTGGCTGAAAAGTGCTACTGCACCCCCCAAAACCACAGAAAGGTAAACTTTTTTCAAGTAAAAGTACTTGATAATTTTACACCTTAAAACTGACTAACAAATTTTGAGTAATTCTTATAATATGGCTGACAATATTAGATCACAATGATTTAAAAACTTTTTTGCCTGTATGATGAATGACATTCTCCTGGAAATATATGACCTCCCTAAGACATATCTGGCCTGTACCATTTTGACATTCATTGTAATAATTCACATAGTGTTCAAACACTGGTTTAATAATAAGAACAAAGATGAGTCATTATTGGGACTGATACAGGCTTTAAAAGATAGCAATGAAGGCTTACAGAAAAAGATTCTCTTTCTGGAATCTGCTAACCAGGAATTACAGGTTTTAAAAGATAGCAATGAAGGCTTACAGAAAAAGATCCTCTTTTTGGAATCTGCTGGCCAGGACTTACAAAACAAGCTTGTACCCAAAATTGCTTTTATTGGTAATAAATATGAGTATTTAATGGACAGAACACTAACTCTCCAGAGTGAAGTTGTAGCTACTCAAACACTATGTAAGGAAGAAAAATTATCATTACTTGATACGATAAGGTCCATGGAATCATGTGTTCCAGAAGAACATAAAAACTTCCATGATTCCATGAAAAATCTGGAATCCCTTACAAGATAGGAGGTTTACTCCCTGGATCAGACCCTAGGTGCTCGTTTACAAGCCCTGGAGGAAACTCTCAATAAACATGACAAGGGACCTAATAAGCAGAAGGGCAAGACCATACAGGTTGTAACATCTCCAAATGGCTAACATACAATGGCTTATCCTGTTATCATCCATGCGAAGCCAGCAGATGACTCATACCCCGAGCCATATACAACATATACGTTATAACCAATTTCAACAAGGGACTTTAAAAATATACAGGAAGCAGTAGTTACATATGGGATACACTCCACATATGTAAAACAGATGTTAAATTCGTGGTCTACCTCACATAGAATCATTCCAGATGACTGGCATCAGTTAATTTCAGCTGTTCTAGAATATAGCCAGCAGTTACAGTGGAAAAGCTGGTTGGGAGAAGAGGCAAGAAATTTAGAACAACAAGGTAAACTCAGAGGTTTTGAGATCTCCCAAGATCAAATACTTGGTGAGGGGTGTTTTGCTAACAGGAATGTACAAGCCATTTATGATGAGCATACAATATCCCTATGCTGTACAGCAGCTCTAAATGCTTGAGAAAAAATTCCAGAACCTGGAAAAGCAACTGAGGTATACACAAAGATATTTCAGGGACCGCATGAACCCTTCACTGATTATTTTTACAAACGCTGAACACAGCTATAACAAAAGCTGTATCAGATAAAGAATTAAGAAAAGTATTAACTGAGTCCTTGGCATTCGACAATGCTAATGCAGAATGCAAAAGAATACTTACACCATTAAAGTTCAGATCAGCTCCTTTGGAAGAATGGATTCTGTATACTAATAGTGTTGAATCTCTTAACTACAGTAATGAGGCTTGGATAGGAGAGAGAAATCCCAGAGGTGAAAGAAGGCCCCGTGGTACCGAAAGTTTTAAATGTGGTACACCAGGTCATATAAGTAAAAACTGTGCATGGGGTAATCCTAGAAGTAATACTCCTTCTAGGAATAGCCTAAACAGAAGACCCCAACCACCTCCTGGATTATGTAGAAGATGTAGCAAAGGCCGACATTGGACCAGTGAGAGCAGATCAAAAATAGATATACGAGGCAACCCTTTACTGGCAGGAAACACCTCAGGGGGCCTCTTGCAGGCCCCCAAATCAAATGTGGTAAGAACATTCCCAGCCACTGTGGAAGACATTTCTTTCCAGGACAACTGAATAAACCAATGCCTAATGTAAAAACCAATACTGCAATGGATGATAAAACAGCTCTGATAGATGAATCACAGTTTACAAAGAACACAATAAAACAAATATTTTGGCAGACTTCCATAAATGAACAAAGACCAAAGCTTAGAATTTGAATTAATGTCTTGGTTCTGGAGGGCCTGGTAGACACAGGTGCGGATGTGACTGTAATTACACCAAAATCATGGCATCCAAATTGGCCTCTTCAAGAGGTAGATGTCCAACTTTTAGTAATTGGCACCCTATCTCAGATAAAACAGAGTTCGAGATAGGTTGAATGCATAGGGCCAGAAGGACAGAGAGGAAGGCTGAAGCCATATGTAGCAAATGTAGCAGTGAATCTATGGGGCCGAGATCTGTTACAACAATGGAATACACAGATTAAAATTCCTACACTCTCAGAAAAGGAATACAGGCCAATGCATGTTTCTAGGAATAATATCATAACATGCTATAAAAAAAGTCACCAACAATTCAGGCTGTACACAAACAGAGCACAATTGCTGTTGAACTCTCAGAAGTACCAACTGCCTTACCTTTAAAATGGCTAACTAATAAACCTGTCTGGGTTGGACAGTGGCCTTTGACAAAAGAGAAGCTACAAGCTTGAGAACAGCTGGTTCAAGAGCAGTTAAATGCTCAACACATTGAAGAATCTACCAGCCCTGGGAATTCTCCTGTATTTGTTATTTAAAAAAAGTCTGGTAATTGGAGAATGCTGACATATCTGAGAGCTATTAATAAAGTAATTCAGCCAATGGGCTCCCTACAGACTGGGATGCCCTTGCCCTCTCTGCTACCCAAAGAATGGCCTATAATAGTTATTGACTTAAAAGACTGTTTCTTTACCATACCCTTACAAGAAAATGATAGAGAAAAATTTGCCTTCACAGTTCCTAATTATAACAATTCTCATCCAGTCAAGAGATATCAATGGAAGGTCCTCCCACAGGGAATGTTAAACAGCCCTACCTTATGCCAATACTTTGTGCAAAAACCATTGGAGATAATTTGTGTAAAGTTTCCACAATCCATAATTTATCACTATATGGATGATATCCTATTAGCTGATCCAAAGTTAGACACATTAGAAAGCATGTTTGAAGAAGTAACAAAAGTTTTGCCTTGCTGGGGACTGCAAATTGCTCCTGAAAAAATACAAAGAGGAGATTCTATTAATTACTTAGGATATAAGATAGAGTTACAAAAAATCAGACCCCAAAAGGTACAAATGAGGAGAGATCGATTAAAGACTCTTAATGATTTTCAAAAGTTGTTAGGAAGCATTTCCATCATACTGGGTATCATGGGAATACCCAAAGATGGACTACAAAATTTGGCTAATACTGTATAAGGGGACAAAGAATTAAATAGTCCTAGAGAATTATCAGCCAAAGCTGAGAAGGAATTGGCTCTAGTAGAAAAGACAATTTGAGAAGCACATGTGCATCGTGTGGATTCAGAACTTAAATGCATTCTTGTCATATTCTCCTCCAGACATTCCCCCACAAGGTATTTTGATGCAGAGGGAAGATATTATATTGGAATGGATATTCCTACCACGTAAACCAAATAAGAAATTAAAGACTTATATAGAAAAGATCTCTGATTTGATTCAAAAAGGTAAATTAAGACTTCGTCAGTTGACAGGAATGGACCCAGCAGAAATTGTAGTACCTTTAACTAATGAGGAAATTTCAGCACAATGGAAAGATAATGAATACTGGCAGAGAGCCTGCAGTACCTTTTTAGGAGAGATTAACAACCATTATCCCAAAAGCAAGAGAATAGAATAAATAAAGAAGACTGAATGGGTCCTTCCTCACATTGTACGACACAAGCCAATTTCTGGAGTCCTCACATTCTATACTGATGCAAATAAATCAGGGAAAGCAGGATACAAATCAGGAGACCTAAGTAAAGTGGTACAAAGTCCATACAGCTCTGTACAAAAGGCAGACCTGTATGCCATTCTTATGGTACTGATGGACTTCACAGAACCCCTCAATATAGTCACTGACTCTCAATATGCAGAGAGAGTTGTTTTACACATTGAAACTGCTGAATTTATTCCTGATAACATAGAATTAACTTCATTATTCATACAATTGCAGGAAATCATCAGAACAAGGGAACATCCTATATGTATAACATATATCAGATCCCATACAGGTCTGCCAGGACCTCTAGCACAAGGTAATGATGAGATTGATCAGTTACTAATAGGTAATGTGCTAGAAGGCTCAGAATTTCACAAGAAACATCATGTAAATAGCAAAGGCTTGAAGAAGGATTTCTCCATTACTTGGCAACAAGCTAAGGATATTGTGAAAAAAATGTCCTACTTGTTCCTTCTATAACCAAACTCCATTACCTGCAGGGAGCTATCCAAAAGGTATACAAAGAAATGAAATTTGGCAGATGGATGTGTTTCATTTTGCAGAATTTGGAAGATTGAAGTATATACACCATACCATTGACACCTATTCAGGATTTCAGTGGGCAACTCCTATGAGTTCTGAAAAGGCTGATTCTGTGATTACACACCTATTAGAAGTTATGGGAATCATGGGAATACCTGTACAAATTAAGACAGATAATGCCCCAGCATATGTCTCCAATAAAATGAGATAGTTCTTTGCTTATTACAATATAAAGCATGTTACAGGTATACCACACAATCCCACAGGCCAAGCAGTCATAGAAAGATCCAATCGAACTTTAAAGGATATGCTAAATAAACAGCAACAGGTAACAATGACTCCTAGAAATAGATTGCATAGTGCTTTATTAACCTTGAATTTTCTCAATGCTGATGAGAAAGGAACAACAGCTGCGGAGAGACATTGGACGACAGACAAAACTCCTGAGCTAAAACAACCGGTTTATTTCAAAGATGTGTTGACCTCAGAATGGAAACCTGGATATGTCCTACATTGGGGGAGGGGTTTTGCTTTTGTTTTCACAGGAGTAGAAAAGCTATGGATACCAACAAAATTAATAAAAATTCGATTTGAACAGAAGAAACCCCTTGATGAGGAGAAGTAAAAGCTCATCCACCAATGTGACATCTCTTCAGGTTGTAAGAAAATTTTAACAATCAAAGGTTGGGGTAGAGTTCTGTTTTCGTCTTTCCAGGATAATGGAAATACCCATCTTCCAGAAATCATAAGGCCTTGGATATCCGGATTTTTATAGCAGAAAGAAAGAATCTATTGGTACCAATGTACACTGGGTAAGATATCACTGTCTAACATCTATATCTCTATCTATCTAGAAAAGTTGCGGTTCCAATTTAATTATAAACCAAGCTGGCTTTGGAGATGGAATTGGCTCACTCCTTCTCTAAAACCAAGCATATTGATAAAGAAAATGTTGAGAGATTCTTCAGTCCCATATCAGAAGAGCCCTCTGGTGTGAGACAGAAGGAAACCAATTATAAGGGACCATTATCTTCAAGATTCTAATTCTCTCCATGCTTATTCTTGATTTCTTGGAATCCTTTCTTACATGTCATGACATCTTTAAATCCAAACCTTCCATTCTGATAAAAAATAAGTTTTTTCCAACAGCAATCTCTGAAGTCTCCAGAAGGAAGATGGGGCCCCAACAACAACAACTCTACCCAATCCAGAATAATGCCATGGTAATCATCATCATACTATACTTCTTGCCAGAATTTCAGACAATCTTACCCATTACTCTGAGAGTTGCTGCAGAATCTACAGTTAGTCTAACTGACATTTAACTATCTGAGCTTTTTCACAATACCTAACAGAGATACCATCGCCCCCTAAACAGCAGGAAGCAATTCTAAGAAAACGATGCCCCTTATCCCTAAGGTTTCATATTTGTCAGGGTTATGGTTGGGGGTGGAAGAAACTGTTAAACTCAGTACTATCCTTAAGGAAAGAAAATATGTTTCAAAAAAAAAAGGAAAAGAAGAAATGGAATGGATAGGTATAAGATATTATGGTAGACTACCATATACATTAGTAAACAAATTTAGTAATATAGCAGCCTTTGTACTGTTATGAATTCTTATATGTTGATACAAATATAAACACTTTATATTCCTATTTAAGATAATTTGTATATTGATACAAATACAGAACTATGTTTGTTATATTATACACATATTTTTACTCTTATTTGAAATATTTGTATATTGATACAAATGTGAATTTATATCTGTCATACTGTATGTATGTTCTACTTCTGTTTAAGATATTCTGTATACTTATATATATATTTAGGATTATTATCATATTGCATATTGCACTATACATTCCTACCTCTGTTAAAGATATTTTGTATATTGCCACAATTTAAAGTCACTATCCTTTTACTGTACATTTGCTTACAGACTGTTTGCCTTATTTATAGGAAGCCTTAGTCCTTAGATTCTTTAGGTAGATAAGACTTATAGAGTTATTGTCACCTATGCTTGTCATCTCTATAATTATGTTAGTTAGGTTATCCAGATTTATAAATACATAGGTCAGATGGACAGGTAATCTTCAAACACTTCATGGACCTAGAGAATATGGCATTTAAATAAGAATTCTGTTGACGTGAGACACAATTGCTACTGGCAGCACCAATTTGATCCCGAGAGAATGTTGGGCTTCTAAGACATTTCCATTTGGAAGTTTGTCTTCTTGGCACAAAATGGCCTACTAGGCAAAGAACTGCCCTTGCCTCAACTGCTGACAGTACAAATGCTGTCCTTTCTGGACAAGCGGGACACAAGGAAAGCGACCACTATACTTTGCCAAGACAGAGTAAGATGGTCTTTCAGAATTCCTGTTTCTGAAAATGGTCTGTCAGATACTCTAGGCCTGTAGCCAATTTGAATGCACCAACAATGCTGATAAACATTAGGTGACTGTCCAGGCTGCTAGCTGTCTCTGTCTACTCTTGCGAGACTCCCGAAAGTTGCTTGTGTCCTTCTCCCATTTCTCAGGTATTATTATATTCCTTCTCAGGTCTTTGATGAGGTTGGAGATTAGCAGTTATAGTTACAACTTAGTATATATACATATATAATATCTTAGATAGAATATATTATGTATTAGACTTAGGTTCTTTATGATAGGACACCTTTTGGAATGATCTTTGTAACATGCCAGCTACCCATGCCCTAGACTTCCCTGGATTTTACTATGTGTTTTTTGCTTGATATTGTTTGCACTTATTGTAATTCCAACTTATCTAAGTCATTATCCCTCATTACTCCTGGACAATATTTGATAACCATCTCTTTGTATATAGTCTTGTATTAGGTTAGAACTTTCTTATTTAGACAAAAGGGGGAGATGTAGTGGATAGCCATCCCAGCATTGGCCGGGAAGTTCCAACCCCCATTGAGGCTTCAGTTATGGTCGCACCCACAAGGCAGGGCGGAGAAGGAAATAGAAGTCGGAGGATCAGAAGGGGAGGCGCGCTTGGTTCCGGGATGCTGGACGCTGGAGGGAGACCGGGCAGAGCTCTCCAGAGAACACCACCGGACTGCACTATACCTTTGCAAGAGCCTGCAACTTACACCTTCATTGTAAGTTACCCCACAAAATAAACCTCCCTTTTAACTATGTGGAGTGGCCTAAATAATTTCACCAATAGTCTTCTGAAATGGCAACCTCTCACCTGAGATGCCAAAGATGATACCATGTCATGTGTGAAGTCAGGAAGGTATTGCAGATGAAAAACATATGTGTGGGCAACAGGACAGCCCAAGTCTATGTACTGATAAGAATTAGACAACAAAAAGGTAGAGACTGAACAGACAAGAGGAGACTGCATAAGAAACTCACACAGCTGCATCTCTGTTCCTGTAGAGATTAAATGAGGTCATGTGCAACTCACATCTCATTAACTCTTCTACCATTTTGATGGGTGGAGTTACAGAAAGTTAAGAGTTACTGTATTTATCAAGCCATTGACAGCTCAACATAGGACTGTAGCTGTGATGAAGAAGAGCTCTGGGGAGAAGTATGTGGGGTGGAGGGAGTTAGACTCAGATGGAGCACGCACTCACTATCCAGTGACTGACATGCCATTTCGACAAGTGACTGGTAATACTTGTCATTGTTTGCATTGACTTCTGCCTTGAGTTTTGCTTTGTGTTCAAACATCCCCTGTCGACACATATATGTGTCCTCACCCACAGAGGAGCTTGAAGACACCACTTCTCCTATTTTCATTAGTGGGTCACAGGTTCAAGCACAAGCACTCCAAGCTAACAGATGAAGTTGGTGATCCTGAAGACAGTAATGGCTGGCATAAATTTTAAATAAGGATATACCATGAACAAAGGACCTTGCAGCTTCAATTTTCTATGTTCAGTTCTGAGAATAAGCCAGTATGATATGTGGAAAAGCAACTTGAAGATTTAAAAACACTCAAGAAGCTGCAGCCACTAGCTGCAGTATCACTAGGGACCAAGTAGGGGAATATTATCTAAACTCTGAAAATGAAGGAAGTGAGAATTAAAGAATAAAGAAATGCTTGACAAATATCCTGCAGCATCTCCACCTGTCATAACACCTTCACATATTTCATATTTTTAAATATAATTAAATGGGAACATGTTCAAACTGAAGATGGCGTGATGAGAAAATGCAATGTCATGAGACATTACTGCAGGACTCATTGCTACTTAGTGAGGACCACAGAGGACATACAGGCCAGCTGGCTATATGTGAGGCCTAAAACCACAGAAGGTAAAGTTAATCGTTGACTGAGTCTTTCAGTAGATTCAAAAGATGAAGAGGAAAAGCTTTCCTAAAAATCAAAATGGCCTGAAAATGAGATGGAATCCCACACAGAAGGGGGCTCAGCTGTCAAGACAGGTGAGGTGATCTGCTGTTTAAACTATAAAAGGAATTTATTGGTATGCTGTGAATCAAAGTTATCATCCTTTATGCTTCACTCTACCACTTAATTTATGACAGTAGAGAATCAACTTCCCTTTATCCTTTAGGAGCCCAGGGAAATGTGTATGAGTTGACTGAGCATTGTCCTTGCTTTGGGGTGGAGACTCTAAATCATTCCCACTCTCTGACAGCAAAGAGCTCAGAGGGAGTTTCAATTCTTTTAAGATATTTGCTCACTGCCCATTCAGAACACAGCTATCTGAAGCTGAATTATGACCCCTTCAGTTTCAGCAGCCATCTTGCCAAAGAAATCTTCAACTTAGTGCAGGATGCTTCTCTCTCCCCTTCTGTTCCTAGGATGTAGTTCACCTTGGTCATTTTAAGATGAAATTAAGATACTTATAAATAAAATGAATAAATAAACTAATTAGTCAAGTAGTGACTGAATCAGTAAATACTTTTTTAGTATATATATGCAAGAATTATTCTGTACTCTTTAACTACAATATATTACGGTTTTAGGAAAATACATGGTATAAAGTAATAGGCTAACAGATAACAGTTTACAAATTAGAATTGAATGTACATTAGAAGAGGTGATGAAACAATGTATGAAGAATGAACAATGAATAGATAACAAAAAAATTTGTTTCTTGAAGTCAGCAGTAGGGCAAGTAATGTTAAAATAAGGTTTAGACACACACAAATGGAAAAAGGTAAATTAATGCAAATACAGTGTATCATTAAGAATGGACAGGTGGCTTAGTGGTTAAGAGCATTAAATGTGAGGGAAGGGATGGCCAGACTGCAACCCACAACTCCAGAGAGGCTAGCTAACAGGGAAAGACCATAGGAGGGACACGTGGATGACCCTGTGAAGGAGAAGTAGATGAGATCTACATGAGTGGATTGGTTGTGTGGGGGTGGCAGAGGGCGAGGAATGGGGGAAATGAGAGGGTCAAGCTAGGACAGGGACAGAGTGTGAGGGCAGGGAGGAAGATACCCATGACAGATGAGGACATCATGGGACTAGGAAGAGGCAGGGTAATGGGGAGTATCTCAGGAATCCACAAGGTTGACCCTGCCGCCTTGGTCTGCTGGCAGTGGTCCAGAGGGTGCCTGGACCAGTCTACCCTGGTGACCAGCCTAGCAAATAACCTAGCTGTCATCATAGAGCCTTTGTCCAGTGACAGATGGAGGCAGATACAAAGATCCACAGCCAGGCACCAGGCTGAGCTTTGGGAATCCAATTGATGAGAGAGAGGAGAGATACTGCAGGTGAGGGACATTGAGATCATGATGGGAGGATGTGCAGAGATGACCAGCCACACTAGTGGAAGCCCATGAACTGTGGACTGGTGACTATGGAGCCACCATGGGACTGGACTAGGCCCTCTGGATACAGAAGACGTTTGTTTGGCTCAAACTGTTTGGGGGGCATCCAGGCAGGGGGATCAGGATCTGTCCCTTGTCTATGGGCAGGCTTCTAGAATCTGGTGCCTATGGTGTGGCACCTTGCACAGCCTTGATGCAGTGGCAAGGGGCTTGGACATGCCTAGGCTCAGTGTGCTGGGCTCTGCTAACTGTCCATGGGAGACCTCAATTTGGGGGATGTGGGTATGTGGGGTGGCTTGGAAAAGAGGGCTGGTGGGGGTGGGAGAAGGGAGAAGAGAGAGGATCTGTGGATAGTATGTGGAGTGAGTAGAAAATTTGTTAATAAAGAATTTTTTTTAAAAAAAAAAAAAGAACACTCCCTGCTCTTCTAGAGAACCAGCATTTGATATCTAGACCCCATGTGGTGGTTTACACCTCTCTGTACCTCCAGTTCCAAGGGATCCCATGCCCTCTTCTGGTCTATGTGAACAATAATTGAAGCAATGGGACACAATTAAGAAAGAACAGGGGAAAAGGTGGCTAATTGTTCAAGCTGGGAAGTTATGTTCATTTCAGAAAGCTATGGGACAAGGCTGCAGACTTGTTTAGGGCAGGGTCAGGAAGGCTGCAAGGACACTTATTCAAATACTGGGAAGCAGAACAACCTTAGGAAGTCCACCCACAAATTTCTTTGAAGATTGGGTGGGAAGATAAGCCTCATTACCAAAATGACTGGGAGAGAACATCACTGTCACCTCAAAACCAGCAGTCACTGGGAAAGAATGCCACAGTCCCCAAGGACTTGCTGTCAGAAAACATGAACACTCCATGCCTTGGGGATTTAGCTCAGCGGTAGAGCACTTGCCTAGCAAGTGCAAGGCCCTGGGTTTGATCCTTAGCTCCAAAAAAAAAAGAGAGAGAGCTTTATGTTGTGACTATTATTTATGATATCTTGCTACCGATATTCTCCATGAAAAGAACTAAATTCTAGAAACAAATGATTATGTTGGAATTTTCACAGGGGAAAGGCTAAGGGCCTTTTGAGGTCATTAAACATTGAAAAATGACAGATTTGAACCTTGGAGGAAGTGATTTCTGTTAGCAAAGACATTCTGAAGCGAGCATGCTACTCTCTGGAAAGACTGGCCACTCTTGTCCTGTGAGTTCTTTTTTTCTAGCTCTTCTGTTTTGCAGCTTCAACTTTTCAAGAAGTTTGTGTTCATAAGAACCTGTCAGTACCACTAAGGGAGGCAAGGAGAGAAAGTGCTGGAACAATTAAAGACAGCCATACTGAACAAAGGCAGCTAGGGTATTTTTAGAAGTCAAGCAACATAATAAATCCCACTGCTGTTCTGTTCTTAATCCACATTCCTTAAGCTGTTGGTCAACCATTTAAGGTAAAGCATTTCATTTAAAAGCATTCTATTCCTGACAGTACTCCTCTGGGGAAAGACGGAAAATGAGAGTCTCAAAACAAGTGTGTGATTGTGCAAATGTGTTCCCTACTGAAGAGATTAATGTTGGTGTAGGACAAACTCAATGAAATTCATGAAGGAACTGCTGCATCTGAAAGGTAGCTGCATTTCAGAGGTGGCTTAGTGGATTGCTTGGTTCCTTTTGCATTTTTCACTTCCTGATGGCACTATTACCACACAGTTACATTTAGCAGGAGCTGTTGTTAAGTCTGCACAGAATGCAACAGCCATGTTGTACGAAATCATCTTTTGCTGATTGGGTAGCCAATCTGCTATGCTGGTTGTACATCCATAGGGAAAACATGCAAATCTAGGTGGATGCTGAGCCAACAATCGAAAGAATTGCAGTCTACCATAGCCTGACAGCTTTCTCTAAACTTGGCTGTATGGAAACACTCTCTCTCTCCAGCAAAGCTTCCTGCTCTCTACACAGCCTTAGCTACAGGATGTCTCTAGGCCCAGGATGCCTGACCTATCTCAATGGTGACCCATGACATAGTTCCCTGAAGACATTTTCCTTCATGACCCACATGGTAATTAGGCAAGTAATATAGCCATTTTGATATGACCCTACTGCCACAAAAAAAAAAGCCTGGTAATAGGAGCTTGCCACTTATTGCGAATTAGGGTTTGTTGTAGTTAGAGTTTTCCTGCCTGGCCCAGTCAGGACAAATCTCTCTTACCCACCAGTCCCACAGTTGCTCAGACCCAAACAAGTAAACACACAGAAACTTACATTGCTTACAAACTGTATTGCCATGGCAGGCTGCTTGTTATCTACTTCTTCTATCTTAAATTAACCCATTTCTGTTAGTCTATACTTTGCCACATGGCTTGTGGCTTACCAGTACCTTACATCTTGTCATGGCGGCGGCTGGCGGTGTCTTTTTCTACCCAGCCTTCCACCTCCCAGAATTCTCTTCTCTCTTGTCCCGCCTATACTTCCTGCCCGGCCACTGGCCAATCAGAACTTTATTTACACAGAGCGATATCCACAGCACTTCCCCTTTTCTTTTTTTTTTTAAAGAAAGGTTTTAACTTTTACATAGTACAATTACATATAACAAAACAATCATCAAACAAGAATTACAGTTACAATATTAAAGAAGATATCCTATCTATCTTACATTTGTGAGTCTAAGGTTTTTATATCTAACTTGTCTTTTATCATAACTGAGGAAATTATAACTATCTAGTCTTCAACCACATCAAAGACCTCAGAAGGATATAATATTACCTGAGAACCAGGAGAAGGATGCAAGCAACTTTCAGGAGTCTTGCAGGGTAGACAGAGACAGCTGGCAGCCTGGACAGTCACCAAATGTTTCTTTGTAAAGTTGGGGCATTTGTCTTCAGCCCACAGGGCTAGAGTCACTCGGTCACTTTTCTTAGTGTCCTGTAGAATGTCTGGCAGTTTCCTCTGCGAAGCAGGAACCTGAAGGACCATTTTGTCAAGCAAAGTTTAGTGGTCACCTTTTTATGGGTCCTGTATGTCCAGTCGATAAAGCAGTCCAGGCAAGAACAGTTTCTTGCCCAAATGGCTACTTTTGCCAAGGTGAAGATAAACTCCATATGAAGTGTCTTCAGTGCCCATCCTCCTCTCTGAAGTAAATTGGTGCTGCCAGGAGCAGACATGTCTCACTGTCCAGAAAGTCTAAATTTTAAAAATATTTTAAATGCCATATTCTGTAGACCTTTGAAGTGTTTGAAGATTACCTGTCTATCTGAAATATCTCTGTGTATACCTAGAAGACTTAACTAACATGGCTATGAGTATGATTATCATAGATGACCAGTTATTAATCTATTTTTAATTATCCATTACAATTTTAAATGAGCTGTACAAACATAATATCTTAAACAAGAGTAGAAATATACACACAGTATAACAAAATTAACTTTAAGTTTGTATCACTAGACTAAAATTTATACCAATGTAAAACATTTAAAACAAGTTGTTCTTTAGAAGTAAGTTCTTTAATTTACCCTTTCATCCTATTATATCTATGTCATATCTCCTCTTTTTCTTTAGAAAGAGATCACATTTATAACCAACCTGCTTTAAATAAAAATATTGGTTTTTCTCTGTCCCACACCAGAGGGCTCTTCTGATTTGGGACACAAGAATCTCTTAACCTTTTCTTTTAACAATGTGCTTGGGTTTAGAGAAGGAGTGAGCCAATTCCATCTCCAAAGCCAGCTGGGAATTTGGGCGTAGTTTTTCTTACTACTTCCTGCTGGAGGGGGGCGCTGTATCTTATGGTGACACAAAGAAAATTTTAGGATTATGGAGTAGTCCATTAGGGTGAACCTCTGAGCCAGTTGCCTTGAAAGCATTCTGGATGTTGGATCATCTGGGCCATGGTGTCATTGGAGACCTTTCAGGTGGTCTTGGCTGATCAAACCGGATGTATCTTAATCTGGAACAAATCCATAGCCTCTGGCTTTCTGTGGAAACAAAAGCAGAGACTCTTTTCCAAAGCAACATATCCTTATATCCAAATTTTGAAGTCAAGTTATCTTTAAAATTTACATATTTATTTAACTCAACAGCTTTTATGATCAAATCTTTTTCTGCAGTTAAAAGTCCCAAAGACAAGACAAACCAGATTCTCTGTGTAATATCCATCTTTGTAAGATTGAAATGCCACTGTGGCTGCTGGCTCCATCCACCTCAGCTTCCCAACATGGCGGTGGTACAGTTTACCGCCAGCTCTGGGTCTGGAGCCATGTGTACCATCAACTATCAGAAGCATTTGTATTAAAGCAGCGGCGCATAGCCCAGAAAACTTTTTTTTTTTTTTTTAACTAGCAAAGGCTAAATCCACCACGCAGCAGAGTAAAGTGTCGCTTATAGATTCCTCATTCCCACCACACTGCAGGTCAGACGCACACGCCAGGAACTGCCATAGTAGCTCAAACGGGCAGGCTGCAGCTAACTTGAGAGAGACAACTAGGAAGTTCTTTTTAGCTCTGTTTTAGAATCTTCTTTCTCAGGTTTTAGGTGGAAATTCTTGCCAACACGTTGGGCACCATTTGTAGTTAGAGTATTCCTGTCTGGCCCAGTCAGAACAAATCTCTCTTACCCGCCAGTCCCACAGTCGCTCAGACCCAAACAAGTAAACACACAGAAACTTATATTGCTTACAAACTGTATTGCCATGGCAGGCTGCTTGTTATCTACTTCTTCTATCTTAAATTAACCCATTTCTGTTAGTCTATACTTTGCCACATGGCTTGTGGCTTACCAGTACCTTACATCTTGTAATGGCAGCGGCTGGCGGTGTCTTTTTCCACCCAGTCTTCCACCTCCCAGAATTCTCTTCTCTCTTGTCCCACCTATACTTCCTGCCTGGCCACTGGCCAATCAGAACTTTATTTACACAGAGCGATATCCACAGCAGTTTGTCCCTAGGGGCCCCAGTGCTATATATTCTTACACTCTGAAATAATGTTGAGCTGATTCATCGGTTTGTTTCCCAGAGAGCTGACTCCGATAGTGCTCATGGGCCGCACACAAAGCTTTCTGTTGCTGCTACTGCCCCTTACCCTCTTGTCTGGTGGCCAACAGGACAGGCCAATAGGGAAGGAGGACCCCCTCAGCTGGCTTCTGTGAACAGGGACTTCTGGAATGTGCAGGAGTTGGTGAGCACTGAAAGACCCCAGACCCCTGGGATACTTTCGTCTGTGGGAGGGCTCCCCAGAAACCAAGATTCCAAACCAGCAGATGCAACAAGCAAGGTGAATGTATTCAGCGCTGACGCGAGCGGGCTCTCTGTCCTGGTCAGTCAGCAGTGGTTACAAGCATTTTTAAAGGCAGAAACTACAAAATTAGCATAAGATACTAGGTGCCTTGGGTTTGGCCCAATTTAAAAATCATCATATATTTCAGCAATCATTTTGTTACACGGGAAATTTTGTAACACTTGTCATAAACTGGTTGGCTCAGGGGAGATCTAGGGGGAGCAGTTACTCTGGAGGGGAGTTCGCATAGTTACAGGCTTGTAATTGGCTGACATTTGACCTAGTTTGCTGGACTCACCAGATGGTCCTTATCTTTGGTCCCATTTGGGGAATTTTTAAACAGAGCCTTTTTTTCTCTCTATAATTACAGACCTTGTCCCAAGGCCAGCATCTGGACTCTGAAACTTTTTACTTATTTCCAGGGAGGGAATGGGTCAGTGTCTAATGGAAGCAAGTTTACAGAAGCAAAGTCAGCAATTTGTAATTGTAAAATGTATCTCTAATTTTTTTTTCTCAAGCATCCCCTCCCTGTCCTGACTGGAGGACCAGTAAGATCTCTGGTTTGTGCCTTTGCGTAGGTCTTAATACAGTTTGAGGGCAATCAAAGCCTCTAGGCCAGGCAACTCTTTGTCATTGGCTAAATGTTTTTTCACCCCCTTTTTGGACCCTGCTTCTCACCAGCTCCTCTTCACACAAGCATGCATTGGGAGTGCAGCCAGTCCTAGCTTCCATATCAGAACAGGGACAGAGCCTGTCTCCCAGCCGCTGATCAGAGCCTGTGTCCCTTGCAAACAGGGGTGGGAGCCTTTAGCCATGCTGAGCCCAAGTCCTAGCCCCCACTTGTAGACAGCTTGAGAGAGGAGTGGGGCCTTTTTGTCTCTGCCTCAGGCATGGTTGCAGGCCTTGTGTGCCACTGAGGTCACTAAATGTGGTTCACCCTATGAGAGCAGGCCAAGGTAGGGTCTGCGCAATCCAGCCTGAAGGATTCTACTGGGCCAGCAGCAGATCATTTCTGTTCTATTCCTCCATACCCATCTGCTTTTACTTCTGTCCAATTTATATTTTAACAGATATCCATCTGGCTGGCAATTACCATCCAGAAAACACCTACAAACTACAAGCTACTAAACCGTGGATTTACTAAAAGCTAATATATACCAGTTCAGCTGATATAAATGCTCCCTGTCCCTTCACCTGGAGCAGCTAGTCAGAAACCTCTTATAAACAAGCCTTTGATTAAACCTTTCATTCTTCATGGGCTTTGATGACCTGCACCCTAGTTCAGCGGGAAATAGCTAAGAAAAGCATCTTCTCTACTCCCATAACAGCTGCTAGATAGTCTAAGTCAAAACTCCCTGATATTAAGGGACAAAGTAGCTACCTATTATGCCAACTAACATACAAAAATCATCTCAGATTTATCAATAGGTAGACTCACTACTTAAAATAATTCTAAAAAGATAGTAACCACGCAGAGACCAGGTAACTTCCTGGAATTCTGTGAGTTGTAGTTCTTAAAAGATAATGCCTGCCCAAGGTTCAGGTAACTTCCTAGGATTCTGGGAATTGTAGTTCTTAAAGTACAACAATAAAACCTTATATAAAGTATGGTGACATATGAGTTTATGGATACTATCTCCTTTTCTTTTTTAGAAAGAGATTGTATTTATAATTAACCCCCTTTAAATAAAAATAAACATTTATAAACAATATTTTGTGATTTGGGGCATAGCTTTTCATACAACTTCCTGCTGGTTGGGGCACTGCAACCTTATGGGAATCCTGAGAAAATTAAGAATTATGGTCAAGTCCTAACTGGAATAATCTGTGACATTGTATTCTCTGAGCCAGTACACAGCCAGCCACTAGATTAGACATACAGGCCAGACAGTGATGGCATAGACCTTTAATCCTATCACTTGGGAGTCAAAGATCTTTGAATCTCTGAGTTCAAAACCACACTGGAAATAGAGCCAGGCAGTGGTGGTACACACCTTTAATTCCAGAACTTGAAATCTCATGTCTTTCTTAGGAAAGACACATGGCTTTAATCCCAGGAAGTGATGGCAGGAAGCAGAAAGGTATATAAGGCGTGAGGACCAGGAACTAGAGGCTTTTAAGCCTTTAGACTTTTTTTAGCAGCAGTTCACCTGAGATCCATTCCAGTGAGGACTCAGAGGCTTTCTGTCTGAGGAAGCAATATCAGCTGTGGAGTTGTTGAGGTGAGATTGGCTTATTCTGTCTCTCTGATCTTTCAGAATTCACCCCAACATTTGGCTCTTTTTTTATTAATAGGACCATTTAAGATTCATGTTATAGAGTTTTGTCCATATAATCTCCAATAATAAATGCCTCAAAGCCATACAGCTAGAAGTTCCAGATGGTGGCCCAGACAAGATTTCATCTTTGTCAATACTTAAAATTTTAATAAAAGCTAATTTTTAGCTTTACCTCCTGTCCTTAATATATATCTGTTTCAAACCTGGGACAAGAGGCTGAGGTGCCTATTTAACTAACATATTAAACCTGAACCTAGCTGCCAGGTTCTCTCACTATCCCCCAGTCCCTGTTACAGGGTATGGCTACCTTAAAATTAAATTTTTTTTTATAAAACTGACAGTGGTCCCACCTTTACCAGTTCCCAATTCAAAGCTCACAATGGAAGATGGACCACCACAATGATTCATAAAAATTCCCAGGCCAATGGATTATAAAAAAACCAAAAAACAAAAATCAAACTCTTAAGGCTCAAAAATAAATAAATAGATAGATAGATAGATAGATAGATAGATAGATGAATGAATGAATGAATGAATGAATGAATAAATAAATAAATAAATAAATAAATAAGCACCCACACCTCTAATACTACAATTGGCAATGGCAATATCCACCTAAAATGCACTCAATATCTACAAAAACTCCAAACAACTTCCCATCTTGGTATGGTGGCATTACCCCATGGATGGAATATTGAAGTGATCCATCTCCCTCCTCACAATGGGAAGAGGTCTTTTGCATGTGTGTTTTCCACAGAAAGAACCAACTGAAGCCTATTTAGATTCCAGGCAGAAATGTCCAACATCACTCACCAACCAGAAAGATGGCTCATCTCTCATTAACTGGTGAGGGATAGAGAAGATTGAAGAAACCCCACCCATTGCAAAACAACAAAATCTCCAGAAAGGACATCCATGTCCTAGTAGCAACTGCCCAAGCCATATGTTGCTCCCTACCCCATCCTCCTTCTCTGCTATTTTTTTTAAGGTGGGGTAGCTTTGCACCTTTCCTGGAACGCACTGGTAGCCCAGGCTGGCCTCAAACTCACAGAGATCCACCTGGCTCTGCCTCCCGAGTGCTGGGATTAAAGACGTGTGCCACCACCGCCCAGACTCTGCTATTTTAATGACAGTCTTTGTTGTATTACAGGCCTGTCCTGCCACTGCTTAACAGCCCAATTCTCAACACACACCTACCACTGGCATTTTTTCCCTTCAGGAAATTGTAAAATGCCTTAAAAATGAATAGAAACTTTTATTTTGCTCTAGGAGGCCAGTTCAGCCACCAGACAAGAGCTCAGTGACATTAGCAGCATTGATAGAAGTATCTTAACATATTCAGCAACTGTAACACAGACACGGAAGTTCAGTAAACATTATTTTTTTCTCCATTGTCTTCCTAATTTGAATCTTGATCTTGGAAAAATCATCCAAGTCACCCAGCTTCAATTATATGCCCAAAATCAGAGAGATTATAAAAAATAGATGACTAAAAGGTGATTGGATGGACACTTAATGAGGCTATGTTTGCAGGAATCTTTGAACTCTTAGATGAAAAATAGCTCATAAGTCACAGTATACAAGAATGGTGCATAAACACAAACAATTAATGAGAGGATTTAAACCAAATATTTTTCCAAATATTTAAACCACATGTGGGGGAGGAATCAAAGAATTAGATTTATCACAAACCTTTACTCATTCATAGGTAGAAAATATCTTGAGTTTTCAAGTTCTAGAGAGTGTATTGGCCAAGCTTTAGTGTGAGCAACCATACGAAGGAAAATTCTACCACATATAATAATAATTGGAAACAATGTTTACCAATAAATGACTTAAATATTTTCCTATTATTTTTATTTGATATATATGGGTGGTTATCTGTATGCATATCTGTGCAATCATCACAGATTCTGCACAAGAATGTTAGAACCCCTGAAGCTGGACTTGCAGGTGGTTGCCAACCCACAATATGAATGCTAGAAATCAAATCCAAATCTTGTAGAAAAGGAATGAGTGCTCATAAATGCTGATCTATTTTTCTAGCCTCATAATTAACCATTTTTCAAAAATGCATTGACACTGTGAAATTGCAAATAATAGCATTTTATATCATGAGGAAATTTGTCCCTAAACCAGACAGAGTTAATCAGGGTAAGCTTCAGCTTTTCAGCGAACTGCTAGGATACTTGACTATCCTCTCTCTCTCTCTCTCTCTCTCTCTCTCTCTCTCTCTCTCTCTCTCTGTGTGTGTGTGTGTGTGTGTGTGTGTGTGTATGTGTAAGAGAGAGAGAGACTTCCTGTTTATCTGCATACAGTTATGTTTGGTGGCAACAAGACAGCCCAAGTTTGTTCTTTTTTTTGGGGGGGATGGGGGTGAAAGCCTTAGAGATCAGGGAAATTGTGATAGCCACCAACCTTACCTCTCCAGCTCTGCATCTACCAAAAGGGGCTAATTCCTGTCTTGCCCACACCTTTATTGCCTTGCTGTTCTGTGCTCTTATTGACTCTTAGCCCAACTACCTCACTTCCTTGTCACTGTCTGTCTGTACAGACCTCCAGGTCTCTATGGTTGGTACTTGAATTAAAGGCATGTGTCACCATGCTTGGCTGTTCCCTAGTGTGTCCTTGAACACACAGAGACTGCCTGCCAAGTGATCAGATTAAGGATGTGAGCTACCATTGCCTGACTTCTATGTTTACTTAAGAATAGCTGCCATTTCCTTTGATCTCCAGGCATGCTTTATTTATTAACATACAAATAAAATATCACCACATTTTAGCACAAATAAAATATCACCACATTTCCCCTTTTGTGTCTAATAAGAATAAAAAAGTCATCATTGCCCCAGGGCATCTTAAAGGCAGGACAAATTTCAGGTTCCAGGTTTTGTGGCTGTTTTAGTGTCCCAGTGCCACCACTGGGAGACTAGCCTGGATACAGAAGATGGCCAGTTCAGGATCCATATCCTCCATTACTAGGAGTCCTGGCCAGGGTCACCCTTGTAGAGACCAGGCTGTTTCCTCTCCACTAAGTTTCCACAGTGCCCCTAAATGCCTACTTATTTCAGTCACACTATACTCAGAGAAGTTAGACAAAGAGGAGTGTGTGGTGGTAATGTGTTCCCCGAAATATTGTGTGTCCCGCAAAATAAACTTATCTAGGGTCAGAGAACAGGACGGCCACAACATTAAACATGAGGACAGGCAGTGGTAGCACACGCCTTTAATCATAGCATTCCAGAGACAGAAATACCTCTGGATCTCTGAGTTCAAGGCCACATTAGAAACAGACTGGCCTAGTGACACACCCCTTTAATCCCAGAAATGCAGCCTTTAATCCCAGGGTGTGACGGCAGAAAGTAGGAAGATATATAAGGTATGAAGACCAGAAACTAGAAGCATTTGGCTGGATAAGCTTTTAGGCTTTGGAGCAACACAGTTCAGCTGAGATCGATTTGGATGAGGACTCAGAAGCTTGCAGTCTGAGGAAACAAGACCAGCTGAGGAACTGGCTAGGTGAGGAAGCTGTGGCTTGTTCTGCTTCTCTGATCTTCCAGCGTTCATCCCAATAACTGGCCTCAGGTTTGATTTTATTAATAAGACTCTTTAAGATTCTTGCTACAGGAGTGGTCTAGGGAGTCTGCATGGATCTCCCTGGGAAGAGGAAATAGAAGAGATGTTGTGGGTGGACTGGAGACACATAGGGATGGGAATAGGAGGAGTTAGGTAGCGGAAGGAGGGATGGAGGGAGAGAGTACAAGGGAGACTTTGTTGATTGTTATCATGACATAAAACATTTGATTTTAAGAATAGATTAGTGAATGTTTGACACACAGTTATATATGAGGGGGTCCCTGCAGGTGTCATGCAGGGAGGTGAACCTCATGAAAAGATAAGAATGAAAACCTGGTGCAGATTGACTTCATCAACCTGAATCAGACTTTGGGGAGTCTAATGACAGGTGGTTTATTCCCAGTGTATTTTCACCCAGTACAAGTTGTAAAAAAGGTTTCCTGGGCTAATGCCATCCCTGGTACACTAAATGAATGTAATTACATTGAAACTCAAATCAGGGCACATGTCATTTCCTCCAAAAAGATGTGTTCTAGAGACAGGCTAACTGTATTAGTTTAAGGACCCAAGAGTCTATACTGGTCTTATAGATAGTATAGAGGTCATTTGAGCTATTAGCTAACTATGGTCCTGGTTGTGAGAGCTTGGCAGAACCTCTGGATATAAAGGTCATTTAGATTTCTAGCAACCTCCTGTCCTGACTGTAGGAACTTGAAATGCCCTGGCCCAAGAGACAATGCAGATCACCAGGCAGTTAATCATTTCCAAATTTTAGCTTTCTAGATAGAAGAACAAGTTTTTCATCTTTCCCATTTGAAAGACAATCCTGTATGATTAACATTCCTACTTTCTCTAGAGATCTATGGACCCACAGACCTTAATGCTCTGCTCCCAACAATTACACATGAAACTGATTTTGTTGTTTAAATTTCAGCTTTAAGAACACATTTAAGACACATTCCTTCAATACCATCCTACAATTGTTCCCTATGGTCCTTCTAGAGTTTTTGAAATGGGCTGATTGAGTATTAAACTAATTATATGAGGAACTGAAACTTCATTCATCTCAATTCCAGGATCAAAGTCATAATTAGTTTGAATCTCAGATTCTCTGTTAATAGATGTAGATGTGAAATTTCCCTTCCATTGCTGAGTTCATTTTAATAGTTTAATGAAATAAGGCAAGCAGGAATTATACTACACAGAGCAGCATCATTAGAAGGACAGTATGATGCATTACAGGGTTTACTCTCAGGGGAATTGTGAGAGTTGCCAGCCAATCAACTCTTTGTTTACATGAGCACTGGGATATATATATTTCCTCTATTAGGACAATAAGAACCCTGAGTAAGTTAAGAACCTGGAGGCTTGATGACTTTTTACAGATTTGAGCCATATCTCATGCCACTCAGACTGGACTCACTTGTTGATTCTAATTAGAAAAAGATAGGTTCAGGAAAATATTTCAAACAAATGGTTTTGCTATCTAAGGCATTACCAAAGAAAAACATAATTAAGGGTCCTAGGCAGGCTGTTTAATTTGTTTAAGTATTGGTTTGAAATTAATACCCTTGAGATATTAGACAATTTTCCTGTGATAATATAATGTTACTCTCACAATTATTGTCCAGGTATGTTAATTCTAGGAACCACCACAAATGAGTTTACATGTGTTTTAAAATTTTATTTCTAAGTTCATTGTTGTGTGATGATTTCTAACTAATATTTCATAGCTTCTTATTAAATAAAATAAAGTTTCAGAATATTAAACAGCATGCCATTTTAACAGAGGCCTTGGCACCATGATTTGTATAATTTTTAAGTTATCTTCTGTTGTTTCCAGATATAAGATTTAAAATTGAGTTACACTCACTTACTCAACCAAAGAGACCACTATCTGGACTGTTGTTATTTGTTTTGCTCCAGTAAACAAAGTTCCCACTAAGTCTCTTGCATTACAATAGTTAGAAGTCATTTCCCAACTCCGCCATATCCTGGTTGTGATAACAATGGTAGTTATCAAAATTAAAATTCCCATATCAATTTGAAATTATTTGTTACTAAATTCATGTATTAACTGTAAGAATTATGAATTTAGGGAACATAATTTATTATTCTGTATATCTTCATCTTCAGACATGCTTCCTGATTCATGGTATATGATGTTTATCCAACACTACTGATACATCAGGTTGTGATACAACTTCAATATCATTTATGAATGCCACCATTATTAAGGGTCACAGTCAAGGCATCAGTTTGTACCTATGCAACTATATTTTATAGATCAGTGCACTAAGCAATGGAAGGATTAAGTCAAGTTTCCAGGTTAGAAGATGAGAAAGCTGGTTTTATTCTATGCATTTTTTAAAATTTAATCTCTGTATAATACTTTGTCCCAGTATATTATTGGTCTAAATTCTCCCAGATCAGTAAACCTCAGGCTCAGATTGCAGTGTTCATACTACTTGTATTATAGAATCAATATGGTATCTTGACTGATTTCCTATGCATGTTTTTATTGAAGATATAAGAGGCTGTGTGAACAGTCCACAGCTCTGTTTATGCATAGCTTCCACCACTAAGAGTGCAGGAACAACTTGACTGCAATCAGTTTTTGAACACTTAAGAGTCTCATTTTATTAAAGGACTGACCAGAGATTATTCATGAAGAACAAGAACTCATTGACTTTAAGTACCCACACAGAGCATGGCTCACAGGTGACCCAGGATATGTAAAAGTAATTAAAACAGGTGAACCTTAAGTCATTTACTTTTAAGAAGCTTGAATATATTAGATACATAATGAAGGCATATTTCCTGTTCTGTTTTGGACACCACCTTGAAACTGCAATCATCTCATTACAAATATTTTTGTGAGCAGCATAAAAATGTGGCTTCTAGAAATACACTCTCTTCATCTTCTGTGGGTCTCCTTGGGTCCTCAGAAGTCAAAGAAGTTCCTTTCTGTACCTCACAACCTTCCCTAGTGCTGGCATGTTTTGTTGGTCAGTCTATGAAAATTGCACATAGTTATTTTTGACTCTGAGTGGCAATTTTGCATTTAAATCATCTGCTTTGAATTCGTCACTTTCATCTTCTTTATCCACTTTCAATTCAAAGGCTCTGAATGTTGGGAAAGCCGTTAAATAACTTCTAAGAAGTTCTAGTTTGTACTATATTTGGAAAGCTGTGGTATTACATGCATGCTTGTAGACATTTGTAAACTCACATTTTTACATATTTAGTCTTTACAATATATCCAAGAAATTACAAGTACAGGGAGACACTAATGTCAAGGGAATGCTTGACTTTCGTCTTTGCCTTTAGTCATAGTCTTTATGTTCAGCTCTTGCATTAAACTTTGAGAGTTGGGGATCAATTATACAAATTTAAGAGATAAAACTCATTAGAAAAAAATTAGTTCCCCAGGCCAAATTCATGCAGATTGTAAAGAGTAGAAATGTTGCTGAGATCCAATCTGTCTTTCTCTAGACCTCATCTTGAGCTTGGTCTCTCAAGTTCTTCCCTGCTCCTTGTTCTGGGTGAGCATGGGAATTGTAGAAAATGGAAAATTCATACCCATGAAGAAAGCCCTTATGGAGAGTTCTTTCTGTCTCATAGGCTAAAGTGGAATATAAAAATTAAGTGTTCCATTAGCATGTCAATATTTGGGAGCTTGTCTAGCATTACCTATGAATAGCATGTACTTTGTATTATATTCTAATTGTGTTCAAACAACTCCTGATCTAAAATGTACCACTTTGTGAACAGAACTGTCCCACTGACGCAACATGTGAATAAAGAATCTGCTACTTAAAGCCTCCATTTTCTGAATCAGTGTTGATTATTATAAAGGAATGATTCTCAGATGAAGCAATATAAAATATGAGGTCCATGTTGTTGTCAGAGATGAGACAGGACCAAAAAAGTCAGCCACTCTGTCACCATCACTGAGACCATTGCCTGCAGACATTCTATTAGTTATTCTTGAAGTGCATCTATCAGTTATCTCAATTGACAGTCACTACAGCTAGAGAAATAATGTACTCTCATCATATCTATTGGGCATCTGAGACAATACAAAGGAGGAAGTTCACATGGTACCACTAGTCACAGAGCAGACCTCCTGTGAAATGTGTGCAAATCCCTCCGGATTTTTCTTAGACCATACTCTACAGTACTCATACCATGATAGGCCTTTATCCTACTCTCAACTTCAAAGATGAAAATGAAATGAGCATTTGGCTATGCTAATTGCTGGCAATTATTTCTGTACATTGTAGTGGAAGCCATTGTTGAAAATCAAGCACTTTTAACATTTTACCAGGAACCTACTTGAGGATGTTTTACTGAGCTGTTTTTCTCATCAATTTAGTTAACTACCTGAAAATTATCAATAGCAATTCACTGTGTCTAATGTGTACAGGCACTTCAAAGGCCTGGTTTTCCTAAGTTTTTTTTTTACATTTTTCATTTCTTAGAAGATTATCCATTACATCTTGCTGTATTTATCACACAGTCACTATTGCACAGTGCTCTGAGAAAACAAATTGCACTGTAGCTTTCCCTACTATTACAGGAAAGTAATCAAACAGCATAGTATTGGCATTAAAAAGGAAAAACAGACACACATGAGCACAGACAGGTAAAACATAATAGAAAGTTTGGAAGTGGATTCATGCAACTATTTCCAGCTTGTTTTTGACAAAGGCACAAAGAGCATACTCTGGAGAATGACTAGTTTTCAGAATAGTGCTGGAAATCATAAATCTACATGAAGAATTGTAAACATGGAGTCCTACCTCCCACCACTTCTTAAAAAAACCTTATAATACACTGTTAAAATATTTAAATATAATACATGAAATAGAAAACTTATGGAAGAAAAGTTGTAGGAAATTCTGGAAGGCATTCCAGTGAAGCCTAACAAATTTCAGATAAGCCTGAGAAGCCTGAGCCACATAGCACAGGCAACAAATGCTGGCTACTGGGATTAGAGGAAGGCTCATCAAAGTGACAAGACAACCTACAGAATGGGGTAAAGTATTTTCCAACTATGCATCTGATAAAGACTAATATCCAGATAGCACAAATAATTTTAATAGGTACACAGTAGAAACATAAGTAACCTGTTTTAGTTGACAATTGATATTTCTGTAAAGACATGGAGGATAAGAGTAACAGGGTGAAAATGGCTAATATATGTAAGAGACTTGTGTGAAATTTATCATTTCAACTCTCTTCTTTGCACTATTAATTCATACTAATAAAATGGAGGAAAGAGGATAGAGACAAGAGGCATATGAAATATAAAACATTATTAATATTCACAAGCATCAAATAGCAAAGTGGGTTAGTACCTTCCTCCAGTAAGAATGACTATTATAAAAAACACCAATGATAACAAGTGCTGAGAGGGATGTGGGTACAGGGTCCCCTGTATTCCTGGGATGGAAATACATACTGAGACATCCATTTGGTGGGAGTGAAACAGCCCATGATGTTTGGAGATTTTTCTAGTTTTATTTCTGTTGCTGTGAAGAAATACTCTGACAAGAAGCAATGGAGGGAGGAAAGGGTTTATTTGTCTTACAATTCCAGGCTTCAGGCTAGCGTTTGGGGAACATCAAGGCAGGAACTCACATGGCTAGTCACATCACAGCCAGCTGCAGTCAAGAGCAGAGAGAAAGGAATGGATCCTTGCTAATTACTTGTTTTCTGCTTCTGCTTCGCCAGCTTTCTTTCCTCTTATGCATTTCAGTGCCCAGTCTATGAGAAGGGGCCTCTCACATTCATGTAGAGTGGATCAATGAACAATGAACACAATCTCCCAGAGACATGGGCACAATCCAAACTGATCTGGATACTTCCTTATTAATAGTTAATTCCAGGTGATTCTTGGTCGTACTAAGTTAACAATTAAAATCAACTCAAAGACAAAGCTTTGTGAGGCAATTGTGTTTTGATGATGTCTGAAGGGTTGAGAGCCAATGATAGGATCTAGGTAGCACTGTAAGTTGAAAGAGATTTGAGGACACACCAACACATACTCTGCCTTGTTTTGTTATTTGCCATATTTGATGTGATTTTCCACCAAGGGTGATCCAAAACTGTGAGCAATAATGAACCTGTGTTCTTTATAACTTACTCAAACTAAGTATTCTGTTATTAGCTAATAAAAATGGATTACAATATTGTTTTTAATCCAATTAAAAGTTTTTCTCATCAAAATACTCATCAAGAAACTAAAAACAAGGCTGGTTACAGAATTTAGTTGTAGAGTATTTGCATAATATGTGTGGCACACAGGAAAGAAGAGGAGGAAAAGTGCAGGAAAGGAGAAAAAATTGTTAAATAGTCATCTTAATTTTTTTGAAAGTAGAATATTTAAAAATTTTTGGATGATGATGGATCTTACCTAATCAATCATGGAAGCCCAAAGGAAGAGGCTCACATCCTTCAGCATGGACAGAAATGGAAATAAGACCATGTCCTCAATGTGTATTTTAATCTCCCAAAACATGCTGTCCAAAGCACTATTTGCTTTGAATTTTATTCTTGAAAGTATCATTTCATGATGATAAAAAAAAAAAAGATCATTTAAGTAAAACCTTAACATCTGTGGCTGAAGAAATATCAGTGGTTAAGAGCTCTTGCAGAAGTTTGGTTTTCAGCAGCTTGCAACCACCTGTAACTGAAGCTCCAAGATTCAATCCTTCAGGCCTCTAAGGACACCTTCCTTCATATGGCCACACACACACACACACACACACACACACACACACACACACATAATAAAAATAGGTAAAATTTAATGTCCATCAATGCCAGGATACATTTCTACACATCTCTTTGTAAACACAATGATTATTATTAATACAGACATTAAATTGAATGCACATACTTGTTAATTAACAAGAACCTATATAGACATTATTAACGCAAGTGCAGTACTATATTGAAAATGTGATATCAGAAACGTAATTCTAAATACCAAAGAAATAATGTAAACTTTCTGAGACTGCTTGTGTCAAATAAGATTACATTAAGAAATAACTTGAGTGGTTGGGGGTTTAGGTCAGTGGTAGAGCTTGCCTAGCAAGCACAAGGCCCTGGGTTTGATCCTCAGCTGAACAAAAAAAGAAATAACTTGAATAAATATTGATAATGTGTATGAATATTTATTTCTATGGTGGATATAGGGATAAACAGATTAAGTTCAAATCCAGACATGAGTTCAAGGCCAGTCCGCTGAGGTCCAGGACAGCCAGAGATATGTAGAAAAAGCCTGTCTCAAGACAGGGATAGGGGTGAGGAGCTCAAAGATAGTTCAAAGATACATTCTGATTTAATGGTCTAATTTTAATGGAGAATTATATTCATAAGTTATTTAATTGAATTTGAAAAAAGAAGGTGTTGTATAGGAATAAATATTGGAAGCAGACAGGCCTAAATATTAGGTGTGTTTTCTCAGTTCTAGGTATATGCAAATCTGCTGCCATTTTATAATTTTCTCTTCATCTCCTTTCCTATCCCTCAATATTGTAAACTAACATGCACACTTCTACTACAGCCCTTCCTCCAGGATAGAGTCTATCAGAGCATCCAGAGCTCTTCATAGTGTGATGGGTGACTAAGTTTCCTCACTTATACAGAACACCTTGGTCTCACACATACCTTCCTGTCTGACAGTTGAACTTGCCTTCTCTGTATTCCCTGTTTCCTATGTCAGTCTATTTCTAATTGTTCCCCATGCTATTTTGAAAAAAAAATATACTCATCTTATTCTACTTCTTAAAATCCTCTCTTGTGACTTTTGTAATTTCTTTAAAATACACAAACTATACAATGGTTTTCAGAGAGTGATTGTACTCTGGTGGGCTTGGAGAACCATCAACCTGCAAAGTAAATACTAAAACATGAGGATTTCAGATGAGGACCTTAGGATGTGACCATGACTTTCATCACTGTCTTTTAAACCATCTCTGGACATTCGGTGTCATCTACATTGTACTCCTTACTTTGTCTCAGATGCTTGTGCTGCTGGCTTTCATCACACACATCACCTGTTCTATGTCACTTCAGGATACTTGTGTAATCTTTGTGTGCTTTATGAATACCTTTTTGTTCCTACAGTACAAATCTGTTACCCTATAAAATCTAGTGTTCTATAAGATTTGACACAACTTTTTTTTTCTTTTGGTCTCAGACATCTCTTGGTTCTGAGTAGGTATGTTAGTTTCTTTTCAATTGCTGTGACAAATACAATGACCAAGACAACTTAATAAACTTAAAATGAAGTTAGATTCTATGTCCTTGAAGACAAGGCCAAAACCACCACTAGTTCTTTTGTGTAATGTTTCCCTGAGACTCTAAATGCATCTCTAAGTAAGTAAGTAAGCAGTTAAAGGATTTAAATCAGGTTCCTTAAAAGTCTTTCTTGACTCAGAAAAATTGGACACTGAAGTCTTCCTACATTACAGTTTTATAAACTGTAATAGTTTCTTTAAATGGGTGTAAATTAACCACCACATGCACTCTCTTGCTTTCTTCCTTTCTTCCTCCCTTCCTCCCTTCCTCCATTCCTCCCTCCCTTCCTACCTTCCTTCCTTTCATGATCATGTTTCTGGTAGTTCCCATTAGTACAGATTCTTGGTTGGTTGATTGGTGATAAGAATGACATAGGAGGAACTTGGCCCCAGTTTCTGGATATTTGGCAGGTCCTGCCCCCACACCCATTTGCCCAAGACCTCAGCCGCTTCCTGAGACTCAGAGACCTGCCCCCAGCTTCCATACTGGCCTGGAACTCCCACCTGGACCAGAGGTGAGTGCCTGGGGTCACACCCAGAGAGGCCCACACCTGGGTCACAGCCCTGGGCACCAGCCACTCTGGGGAAGACCTACCCAACTGGGCCCCAGGTTCTGGCAATAGGGCAGGACCCCCCATCCCTACCAGAAAGGTTACCCCTCTCCAAGACCCTCTGGTGAACCCTACAACCTCCACGCCCTGTCCCACAACCATCTGCCAGAGACCCCAGCCACTTACTGAGACTTAGAAATGAGGCCCCAGCTTCCATCCTGCCCTGGAATTCCCATCTGGACAAGAGGTGAGTGCCTGGGGTTGTAGTCAGAGAGGCAACCACCTCTGGGTCCCACCCCTGGGCACCAGCCATCCAGGGAGGACCTGCCCAATTTGGCCCCAGTTTCCAGTCATTCATTGGGCCCTGGGAGAAGGCACCACTTCTCCAAGACTGCAGCAGACTCTGCAGTCTCCACAACCTGCCCCCACACCCATTTGCCCAAGACCCCAGCAACTTCCTGAGACTCAAAGACCAGTCCCCAGCTCCCATCTGCCCCAGAACTCCCATCTGGACAAGAGGAGCTCCCATCTGGACAAGATAAGGAGACCCCAGGGACTTCCTGAGACTCAGTCCAGCCCCCCCAGCTCCTATCTGTCCAGCACTCTCATCTGGACCAGAGCTCCCATCAGGCCCAGAGCTTCCATCTGGAGCAGAGAGAAGCTCCCTAAATCTGTCAGGTCTGTCTGGACCAAGTACACTGATAAGACCAAGAATGAACCCACAAGGAGATGGGCAGACATCAAGGCAGAAGTACATAAAACAAAATAAAGAGCAATACAGACCTTCTCCAACAACTAGACCTGAACATCATGGAATGGAAGAAGAAGAAGAAGAAGAAGAAGAAGAAGAAGAAGAAGAAGGAGGAGGAGGAGGAGGAGGAGGAGGAGGAGGAGGAGAAGAAGAAGGAGAAGAAGAAGAAGAAGAAGAAGAAGGAGAAAACAACCTTATAAGTAACATCATGAAGAGGCCTTATATAGAAGAAATCAAAAATAAAGTGGAGGAACAGACAAACAAAAAAACTGAAGAACGCTATAAAAAACTAGAGGAAAGGACAATTAAAGCAGAAGAAAACAATAAGTCCCTGAAAGAAAATCATGAAAAAGCAAGGGAAACAGTCCAAGACCTGAAGAGGGAAATAGAAAAAAATGAAGACACTAGCAGAAGGTATGTTGGAAATAGAAAATCTAAGTAAACGAACAGGAACTTCAGATGCAAGTATAACCAACAGAATGCAAGAGATGGAAGAGAGGATCTCTGGTGTTGAAGATAAGTTAGAAGAAATAGATTCATCAGTCAAAGCACTAAAACCAACAAAGTCATGACCCAAAATGTCCAAGAAATTTGGGACACCATGAAAAGACCAAACCTATGAATAACAGGGATAGGGTAAGGAGAAGAATACCAACTCAAAGGAACATAAAATACATTTAACAAAATCATAGAGGAAAACTTTCCCAACTTAAAGAAGGAAATGCCTATGAAGATACAAGAAGCCTATAGAACACCAAACACACTAGACCCCCCAAAAAAAGTCCCCTTGCCACATAATAATTAAACAACTAAATGTACAAAATAAAGAAAGAATATTAAGGGCAGCAAAGGAAAAAGGCCAAGTGACTTATAAAGGCAAACCCATCAGAATAACACCTGATTTTTCAAAAGGGACTTTGAAAGCTAGAAGGACCTGGACAGATATAATGCAGACACTAAGAGACCATGGATGCCAGCCTAAACTAATATACCAAGCAAAAATCTCAATCATCATAGATGGAGTGAATAAGATGTTCCAAGACAAAACCACATGTAAACAATACTTATCCACAAACCCAGCCCTACAGAAAGCACTAGAAGGAAAATTCTAATCTAAGGAATGCAGATACAACCATGAAAACACAGGCAGCAAACCCCAAAGAAGAGAAGTATACACACAGTACCACCAAAAAAAATTAATAATAATAATAATAATAATAATAATAATAATAATAATATCAGGAATGAACAATCACTGGTCATTAATATCCCTTAATATCAATGGACTTAAATCACCTATAAAAAGACACAGACTAATGGAATGGATACAAAAACAAGACCAATCTTTCTACTGCATACAAGAAAAACACCTCAAATTCAAAGATAGACACTACTTAAGAATAAAACGCTGGGAAAAGACTTTCCAATCAAATGGTCTTAAGAAGCAAGCTGGTGTAGCCATCCTAATATCCAGCAAAATAGACTTCAAATTAAAATCAATCCAAAGAGATGATGAAGGACATTACATACTCATTGCAGGAAAGATCCACCAAGATGAAGTCTCAATTCTGAACTTTTATGCCCCAAACACAAGGGCACCCACATATGTAAAAGAAATATTACTAAAGCTTAAATCACATATAAATCCCTACACATTAATAGTGGGAGACTTCAACACCCCACTTTCACCTCTGGACAGATCGGCCAAATTGAAACTTAACAGAGACATAATGGACTTAACTGATGTTATGGCTCAAATGGACTTAATCGATATCTACAGAACATTCCACCCAAACAAAAAAGAATATACCTTCTTCTCAGCACCCCATGGAACCTTCTCTAAAATCGACCACATACTTGGCCACAAAGTAAATCTCAACAGATACAAAACAATTGGAATAACCTCCTCTGTTCTATCAGACCACCATGGTTTAAAGTTAGATTTCAACAACAGAAAAAACTACAAAATCCTACAATCTCATGGAAACTGAATAATGCTCAACTGAATCACCAATGGGTTAAGGAAGAAATAAAGAAAGAAATTAAAGACTTCCTAGAGATCAATGAAAATGAATACACCACATACCCAAACTTATTGGACACTATGAAAGCAGCGCTAAGAGGGAAATTCATAGCACTAAATGCCCACATAAAGAAGCTGGAGAAATCTCACACTAGTGACTTGGCAGCACACTTGAAAGCCCTTGAACAGGAAGAAGCAAAGACTCCCAGGAGGAACAGATGCCAGGAAATTATCAAATTGAAAGCTGAAATCAATAAAATATAAATAAAGAGAACATTATAAAGGATTAATGAAACAAAGAGTTGGTTCTTTGAGAAGATCAACAAGATAGACAAGCCCTTATCCAAACTAACCAAAAGACAGAGAGAGAGCATCCAAATTAACAAAATCAGAAATGAAAAGGGGGACATAAGAACAGACAATGAGGAAATCCAGAGAATCATCAGGTCATACTTCAAAAACCTTTACTCCACAAAACTGGGAAATCTAAAAGAAATGGATAATTTTCTGGATAGGTAACACATACTTAAGTTAAATTGAGACCAGATAAACCATTTAAATAGTCCAATAACCCCTAAGGAAATAGAATCCGTCATTAATAGTATCCCAGTCAAAAAAAGACCAGGACCAGATGGTATCAGTGGAGAATTCTACCAGATCTTCAAAGAAGACTTAATACCAATACTCTTTAAATTGTTCCACACAATAGAAGCAGAAGATATACTACCAAACTCCTTCTATGAGGCTACAATTACCCTGATTCCTAAACCAAACAAAGATGCAACAAAGATAGAGAACTACAGAGCCATCTCCATCATGAACATTGATGCAAAAATACTCAATAAAATACTGGCAAACAGACTCCAAGAACACATCGAAAACAATTATCCACCATAATCAAGTAGGCTTCATCCCAGGGATGCAAGGGTGGTTCAACATATGAAAGTCTTTCAATGTAATACACCATATAAACAAACTCAAGGAAAAAAAAAAACCACATGATCATCTCACTAGATGCAGAAAAGACATTTGACAAAATCCAACACCCCTTCATGATAAAGGTCTTGGAGCGATCAGGAATACAGGGAACATACCTAAACATAATAAAGGCAATCTACGGCAAGCCAACAGCCAACATCAAATTAAATGGAGAGAAACTCCAAGCAATACCACTAAAATCAGGAACAAGGCAAGGCTGTCCCCTTGCCCCATACTTATTCAATATAGTACTTGAAGTTCTAGCCAGAGCAATAAGACAACATAAGGAGATTAAGGGGATACAAATTGGAAAGGAAGAATTCAAGCTTTCCCTATCTGCAGATGACATGATAGTATACGTGTGTGACCCCAAAAATTCAACCAAGGAACTGATACAGCTAACAAAACATTCAGCAACATAGCAGGATACAAGATCAACTCAAAAAAATCAGTAGCCCTCCTCTATGCAATAGACATACAGACTGAGAAGGAAATCAGAGATACATCACCTTTTACAATAGCCACAAATGATATAAAATACCTTGGGGTTACTCTAAATAAGCATGTGAAGGACCTATATGACAAGAACTTTAAGTCCCTGAAAAAAGAAATTGAAGAAGATGTCAGAAAATGGAAAGATTTCCCATGCTCGTGGATAGGCAGGATAGTAAAAATGGTGATCTTACCAAAAGCAATCTACAGATTCAACACAATCCCCATCAAATTATCAACACAATTCTTCACACATCTGGAAAGAATAATACTCAACTTCATATGGAAAAACAAAAAACCCCGGATAGCCAAAAGAATCCTGTACAGTAAAACAACCTCTGGAGGCATCATGATCCCTGACCTCAAGCTCTACTATAGAGCTACTGTAATAAAAACAGCTTGGTACTGGTATAAAAACTGACATGTGGACCAATGGAATCAAACTGAAGACCCTGACATTAAATTGCACACCTATGAACATACATTTTTAAAAAGAAGCCAAAACTGTACAATGGAAAAGAGAAAGCATCTTCAACAAATGGTGCTGGCATAACTGGATGTCAATTTGTAGAAGGCTAAAACTAGATCCATATCTGTCACTGAGAACAAAACTTAAGTCCAAGTAGATCAAAGACCTCAACATAAATCCAGTTACTCTGAACCTAATAGAAAAGAAAGTAGGAAGTAGTCTTGAACACATTGTCACTGGAAATCACTTTCTAAATATAACACCAGTAGCACAGACACTGAGAGAAACAATCAATCAATGGGACCTGTTGAAACTGAGAAGTTTTGTAGAGCAAAGGACATGGTCAACAAGACAAAGCAAAGCCTACAGAATAGGAAAAGGTCTTCACCAATCCCACATCTGACAGAGGGCTGATATCCAGCATATATAAAGAACTTGAGAAATTAGACATCAAAATGCCCAACAGTCCAATTAAGAAATGGGCTATAGAACTAAACAGAGAATTTTTTTTTTTTTAGCTGAGGATCAAACCCAGGCCCTTGCGCTTGCTAGGCAAGCCCTCTACCACTGAGCTAAATCCCCAACCGGAGAATTCTCAACAGAGGAAGTTCAAATGGCTGAAAGACATTTAAGGAATTGTTCAACATCCCTAATTATCTGGGAAATGCAAATCAAAATGACTCTGAGATACCACCTTATACCTGTCAGAATGGCTAAGACCAAAAACACAGAAGACAGCTTATGCTGGAGAGGATGTGGAGCAAGGAGAACTCTCCTCCACTGCAATGTGTGAATGCAAGCTTGTACAGCCACTTTGGAAATCAATATGGTGCTTCCTTAGAAAACTGGGAATCAATCTCCCCCAAGACTCAGCTGTAGCACTCTGGGGCATATACCCAAGGAATGCTCAATCATACCACAAGGGCATTTGCTCAGCTATGTTCATATCAGCATTGTTTGTAATAGCCAGAACCTGGAAACAACCTAGATGTCCTTCAACTGAAGAATGGATAAAGAAAATATGGTACATATACACAATGGAGTACTACTCAGCAGAGAAAAACAATGACATCATGAGGTTTGCAGGCAAATGGATGGATCTAGAAAAAATCATCCTTTGTGAGGTAACCCAGACTCAGAAGGACAAACATGGAATATACTCACTCATAAGAGGATACTAGATATAAAGCAAAGATGACTAGACTGCTACACAACTCCAGGGAGGCTACCTAGAAAATGGGACCCTATAAAGACACAGGGATCACCCAATGACAGAGAAATGGATGAGATCTACATGAACAACCTGGATGACAGTGGGAGTAATGAGGGGAAGGTTTGAGGGAAAGAAAGTTAAGGGTAGCAGGAGATCCCAGCTGGATCAATAACAGAAAGGCAGAACAAGGAATTACAGACCATGATAAATGAAGACCACATGAGAACAGGAATAGGCAGAGTGCTCGAGAGGTCCCCAGAAATCCACAATGATACATCCTCTGTAGATTGCTGGCCATGGTCGAGAGAAAGCCTGATCTGACCTAGTCTGGTGATCAGATGGCCAAACACCCTAACAGTTGTGCTAGAACTCTCATCCAATAACTGATGAAAGTCGATGCAGAGATCCACAGCAAGGCCCCAGGTGGAGCTCCCGGTGTCAAAGTGTAGAGAAAGAGGAGGGAGTGTAAGAGCATGGATTGTTGAGACCAAGATTGGAAAAAGCACAGGGACAAATTGCCAAATGAATAGAAGCACATGAATTATGAACCAAGGGCTGTGGAGCTCCCAGCTGGATCAGGCCCTCTGGATAAGTGAGGCAATTGAATAGCTTTAACTGCTTGGGAGGCATCCAGGCTGTGGAACCGGGACCTGTCCTTAGTGCATGAGCTGGCTGTTTGGAACCTTGGGCTTATACAGGGACACTTTGCTCAGCCTGGAATGAGGGGACTGGACCTGCCTGTACTGAATCCACCAAGTTTAAATGAATCCCCAGGGGAGTGTTGGCCCTGGAGGAGATGGGAATTGGAGAAGGTGGGGGTGGTGGCAGGAGGGGGGAGGACAGGGGAACCCATGGCTGATGTGTAAAATTAAAACACAAATATAATAAAATAAGTAAATAAAATTAAATTAAATTAAAAATTAAATTAAATTAAAAATATAAATAAAATTAAAAAAGAATGGCTTTCATTCAATAGATGTTCAATGGAGTCACATTTAATTAGTAGACATGCCATTACAGAAGAAACTTACAGGGTTTCAGTGAGTTTCTAGGTGAGTTCACATTCTTGGGATATTTTTTTTCGTTAATCATCTTGTTATTAATATAACCACATACTCTCAGTTAGGCACTGGGCTTGTCAGTGTAGATCGATACTCTTCAACAGCTTCATCTTTCCTAGGTTTCTTATATGAGTGTGTGTGTGTGTGTGTGTGTGTGTGTGTGTGTGTGTGTGTGTGCTTGCTCACTTTTGCCACAAAGAAAGCAAACTCCATAAGTAGTTTCTTCAATGACCATCACCTTCTTTGAAGTAGATTAGTGCTCTAAGGAGCAGGCATATCTCATTGTCATAAGAAAGGAACCTATGTTATTAAAACATCTTATATGACAGATCTCTGAAGTATTTAAAGATGACCTATCTATCTAAAATGTATCTTGTTCAACTTAAAAACATACCTAATATGACTATGAGTTTTATTGTAATGACTAACTACTAACTTGCATTTTTATTGTCATAAAAATAGTTCACAATAACTTTCAAAGAATAGAAATTTCCATTGCATTGTTAAGTGAGTTGTGTATGTACAATAACTTGAACAAGATTAAAAATGTATTACAGTATGTTCTGACAAAAATAATCTTAATTTTGTATCATTATACAAAGATCAATACCAATGTAAAATATTTAAAACAAGCAGTTGCTTTTTAAAAGTAGATTTAGTAATCTAGCCTTTATCCTATCATATCTATAGGCCCCATTTTTCTTTTCAGATAAAATTCAATAATCTACCCTTTATCCTATCATTTCTATATATCCTCTTATTCTTTTTTTTTAACAAAACAATAACCCTGAATCTGATCTCCTTCACTCTGCTTCTTTTTTTCTAACCATTACTGTAGCACAAATCTTAAAAGATCTTATTAATAAAAACAAACCTGAAGCCAGGTATTAGGGTGAACGCTGGAAGATCAGAGAGGCAGAACAAGCCACAGCTACTTTACCTTGCCAGTTCCTCAGCTGGTCTTATTTCCTCAGACTGAAAGCCTCTGAGTCCTCATCCAGAATGAATCTCAGCTGAACTGCTCTCAAAAGCCTGAAAGCTTAACCAGCCTAGTTCCTGATTTTCACGCCTTATATACCTTTCTGCTTTCTGCCATCACTTCCTGGAATTAAAGGCTCACTTCCTGAGATTAAAGGTGTGAGTCACCATGCCTGGCTGTTTCCAGTGTGTCTTTAAACTCACAGAGATCTGGATGGATCTCTTCCTTCCAAGTGACAGGATTAAAAGTGTGTGTGCCACCATTTTCTGGCCTTTATATCTAATGGCTGTTCTGTTCTCTGACACCAGATAATTTTATTAGGGTGCACAATATTTTGGGAAACACAATATCACCACACATTACCAATAACAACTTGTAACTAACACCCCCTCACAACTATCCATAACCCATTGAGTGACTGAAAACCACCAATCCTACCTCTTGGGAATGTGAGCATTGCGTTCTTAAAACTATTTCCTGCTGTCTGGGGGTGACAGCATCTTCAGGGGATCCTGAAAAAAATTGGGTTGCCAAGTCCTGAGAGAGGTAGCTGTATCATTTGTTGTTCAGTCTCTGGGTAATGGGAAAGGGCAGGGCTTATCTCAAGCCCTGGCAAGATTAGTCTGTAAGGCTGGATTATCTCAGCTAGCCACTTCAAAATTGTCCTGAGCAGTTTGTAGTCCAAAGCTGATCTTTGGGTGGTGTTTGTCAGGTTAGTCGCATTATTATAGTCCTGTTGGAAGCTTCATTGTGGGGTCCTCTCATCCTTTTGGAGATGCAAAGGTCACTGTTAGACATGGTCCTGGTTCACTGCCAAAATCTTAAACATTTTAAAACATCATACACAACAGATCTTGAAGAGGTTAAAGGATCAATATTTGTTATATAAATCCAAAATACAAAAACTTAATTCCTAACTACTTTGTTAACAGTCAAATCTGAAATCATGTACAGGAAGTCTTTTTCTAGAATTAGTTAGTACTCTATACAATCATTAATATCATGACAAAAATATTAAAATATATATTATATATATATATTAATCACATGAGATTGTGTATAATATTTATACTTTAGGAAAGCTTTGAAGAGTTAAAACCAAAGGATTATGAAATTACCAATATAATAGTCTGTAATTTTGGTTTTTCTTATGTCCCATATCAGGTGGCTCTTCTGACATGAGACAGAGACTTTGGATTTTACTTTAACAAGCATTCTTGGGTTTACAGAATGAGACAGACACACTCCTCCAACTCCAAAGCCAGCTTTAATTTTTAATTGAACTGGAATGACAAAAAGACCATTTGCTTTATGTATCTATAGAGAACAGCAGAAACAAACACTTAGAAATATCATGGAATTTTCTTCTGTTGGAGATGGGATATATCAATAAGCCAATTTATATTTTGGGGACAATTTTTTGGATGGTTTGTCCATTTTCTTCACATGTTTTATTTGTCTAGTATCTTCAGATTCCTTAGCTGGATTCCTTCATTCTTCCGAAAGACAAAAACAAAACCCTGCCCCAACCCTTTTGGCAAGTTATATCTAATCAAATGAAAATCATTTGTCAGTTGTATAAGTTAGTTTAGATTAGATGTTCATGCTGGTTGAGGAACTATCACCTCTTCTAATTGAGAGGTCTCTCTTCTTCAGATCAAACCTTTATCAATTTTGATGTTATCCATTTCTTTTTTCCTCCTGAGGAAGCAAAAGCAAAACTTCTTCCCCAACATAACACATATCCTGATTTCCATTCTGAGGTCAGCACATCTTTAAAGTATACAGGCTGATTTAATTCCATAGTTTTTTCTGTTATCCAATATCTCTCCATAGCTGTCATTCCTTTCTCATTAACATTTAGAAAATTTAAAGTTAATAAAGCATTATGCAATCTAATTCTGGAGGGTCTTTATCACCTCTTTCTGTTTGTTTAGCATATCCTTTAGAGTTCAATTTGATCTTTCTTTAACTGCTTGGCCTGTATTATGTGGTATACCTGTAATATGCCTTATATTTGTAATATGCAAAAACTGTTTTGTTTCACTAAAGGCATATGCTGGAGTATTGTCAGTCTTAATTTGTACAGGTATTCACATGATAGCCATGACTTCTAACAGATGTGTCAATGCAGAATCAGCCATTTTGGAATTCAAAATAATTGCCCATTAAAATCCTAAATAGGTATCAATGGTGTGGTGTACATATTTTAATTTTCTAAACTCTACAAAATAAAACACATCCATCTGCCATATTTCATTTCTTTGAGTACCCTTTGGGTCACTTCCTGCAAGTAGTGGAGTTCAGTTGTATAAAGAACAAGTAGGACATTTTTTTTTAATTTCCTTGGCTTGTTGCCAAGAGATGAAAGAATCCTTTTTCAAACCCTTTATATTGATATGGTGTTTTGTATGAAATTCTGAGGCCTCCAGCACATTTTCTATCAATAGTTGATCAATTTCTTCATTACCTTGTGCAGAGTGCCTGGGATCATATGTGTACTATGTATAAGGGAATAATTCCTATTCCTGATTATATCTTGTAACTGAATAAATAAATAATGAAGCTAATTCTGACTCATCAGAAATAAATTCAGTAGTTTCAATGTATAAAACAACTCTTTCTACATACTGAGGGTTAGTAACTATGTTAAGAGGTTCTATAAAATCCATTAATGCCATCAGAATAGCATATAATTCTGACTTTTGGACAGAATCATATGGAGGCCAAAGAGCCTCTGTAGTGTGGCCTTATTCCATCTTGACTCAAAGTCAGAGAGTCTGAGCTTGTTTTGTCCTTCAAGGATGAATAACAGGATGTTTTGTCAAAGGAATAGTTGCCAGATGTCTTGAGAATTAAGAAGGTGTTTATATTTGTTTGTACTTTGATTCATGCTGTCATTGAGAGGGGGAGGTCTTTGGCCCACCCCCTTGCTTTGTCTATAAAAAGACACTGAGAAATAAACTCAGGGTGACTATGGTATTGACTCAGCACCCTCCTGATGCTATTTGGTGTCTCTGCCTTTTTTCTTTTACATGTGCATCTATATTTTTCATATCTGTTTTTTTTCTTAATCCCCACTCCTCCATTCAAGACTATTCCATAGCTGGTCAGGATCCAGTAAATGGACCCTGAACAGTGGGGCCTTGAATAGAGAGGATAAAAGTAAAGAGCGCTGCAAGTTAAAGTGTGCACTGGGAATGTCAAAGGTAGAAGTGCAGTGAAAAACTCTTGAGAGTAAAATTGTAAATGTGGGGCAGGGTAATAGTAAACAGTACATTTGCTTGGAGGTATTTTGAAAACCAGGGAAGCTACAGTAGGGCAGCAACAAGTACATTTTTTTTTAAGATTTGAAGAGGAAATGTGCCCTTGGTTTCCTGACTACAGGACCTTGGACACATACTCATGGTGGAAGAGTTGGAGTAAAAAATCCAAGAATATTAATGATGATTATGGGCCTTAAAAAAGTCCCAGTGGATGCTTTTAGCCTGTGGGCATTTATTTGGGACAGTTAGAAAATGTGCCCTGAGCAACAGAGAATGTTTCTCCATGAAATGGACAAAAGTAAAACAAAACCCTCCATCCCACTGGAGAAGCTGCTAGACATGGACTCCTTTACAAAATTACTTGATCATGATCAGTTCTATTTTGGGTATGAAGCTGAGTTTGAGGATCAGCAACCTTGAGATGAGACAAAAGAGGAGCTGAAGGACTTGAGAGATTTAGTAGTTTCCCTTTTACAGAAATTGGAGGCCCTGCAAGCCTCCTCTTCTTGGAAGGGAACTCCTCTTCCTGCCATAGTGGCTGGATTAGATCCAATTTGGGGGCTGTCTATCAGAGTGGAAAAGTTGCCTGTGATTGGTATGGTGCAAAGACCTCCAGGAGCACAGCAAACCCTCACCATTAGTCATGCATCTTCCCTCAAGCTAGTGTTAGAGAAGCTGCTAACAGAGGGGCCCAGTAATGGAACAGCAAGATGCCCAGGGAAATAGCATGTGAGTGAAGGCTCTGATTCCATTTAAACAACTCAAGTAATTAAAAACAGTATGTTCTCAGTATGGACCCATTGCACCCTTTATATAGACTCTGCTAGAAAATATGACTATAGAGGCCTTGTCTCCTAGGAATTGAAAATAGATAGTGTTTGCATGTCTAGAAGGGATTATTAGTTATGGAAAACTGAATTTGTGAAACAATGGCAAGCCACAGCCAATGTAAATCAGGCCCAACAAATTCCCATTATTGTTGATATGCTTGCCATAAAGGCATTTATCGAGAGATGGATCAGCAATTAAATTTTGATGTGGCAGTCTATGCCCAGGTTAGTGCAGCTTCCAGGAAGGCCTAGAATAAGTTTACTTCTTCTGGAAGGCAGTTTGAGGATTTAACAAAGATAAAGCAAAAACCTGATAAATTATTTCAAGACTTTGTCTCTAAGCTAATGCAAACAACAGGCAAGTTAATTGGGGATGCAGAAGCTTGACTTTTGTTTGTTAAACAGCTAACCTACAAAAATGCTAAAACTACTTGTTGGGCTGCTTTGAGACATTTCAGAAAGAAGGTCAACATCTCTGATTATGTTCAACTTTCCTTGGATATTGAGCCTTCATATAATCAGAGGATAGTTATAGCTGCTCCATTACAGGGAATGACAGTAAAGGACATTCTTTGCCAATAAAGAAATCATGGCCTGAGGCAAGGGAGAGCTATTGGACCTCCTGGAAGTTGCTTTGGGTGTGGTCAGATGATGCACCAGGTCAAACAGTATCCTGATATTGGAAAAGGCATGGGGCAAATAAGGAATGTGGTTTGTGCCCAAGATGTAAGAGAGGGAAGCATTTGGCTAATGAATGTATATCAAAAAAGGAAGCCCAGGAGAATTCTTTGCAGAGAATCAGACAGAGAAGCCAGCCTCAGGCCTCAAAAATGCAGTGTTATGGGGTGATTCAGCAGTCTGTCCCTCTACAAGAAAATTCATTCAGGACATCTACAGAGCATCCCCAGACAGTGTCAGATTGGATCTCAGCTCTTCCATCTACCTGGTTTTACCTCCTGAAATGAGGGAGCAAGCCATCCCTAATGGTGTGTAAGGGTCTTTGCAGGAAGGCACTGTGGGGTTATTGCTGGGGAAAAGTAGTATCACCATGGAGGGGGTCATTATTGCTCCCAGAGTGATTGATTCTGATTATGTAGGAGAAATTAATGTTAGGGCTCACTCATCTAATGGAATTTCTATGGTAAACACAGATAGAGACTTGCACAATTAATTTTACTTCCCTAATTGCAAACAAGAAATCAAGCTAAAAGGGATAAGAGAGGAAAAGCCAGGATTTGGTTCATCTGCTCCCTATTGGCTACAAACCATAAGTCTGAAGCACCCAGAATTTACTTTATAAATAGAAAGAGCTTTTCTGGTCTCCTAGACACTGGTGCAGATGTGTTTGTTATTATTACCAGTCAATGGCCTTCAAATGGCCAATAATGGAGACTATTACACAGCTGCAAGGGATAAGTCAAATTCAGAGTCCTGAGCAAAGTAGCAATGAACTTTCCCGGGAAGATGAAGAAGGTTATGAAGGAATTTTCAGCATACATTGTTCCCTACTTGCCTGTAAATTTGTGGGGTTGAGATGTTATGAGCCATATGGGACTGTTTATATAGCCCCAAAACATTTGTTGCTAAAGAAATGTTTCAACAGGGACTGTTACCTGATCAAGGGTTAGGAAAAAAGAATGAGGGCTGAACATCACCTCAGGAAAGGTCTAACAGAGCTGGATTGGGGTACTTTTAGGAAGGGTCATTGAGCAGCCTATACCCATGCACTACATGCATGTCCTATAATTTGGAAATCTAATAAGCCTGTGTGGGTGTATCAATGACCCCTAACAGAAGAAAAATACAAACTGCCCAACAGTTAGTACAGGAACAGCTAGACGGTGGCCATATTGAGACCGCTAATTCTTCCTGGAATTCTCCTATTTTCTTGATTAAAAAGAAGTCTAGAAAATGAAGGTTATTACATGATTTAAGGAAAATTAATGAGATCATGCAGTTAATGAAAGCCTCGCAGTCTGGATTGCCTTCCCTACAAACATACCAAAGGATACCTATAAAATTATTTTAGATTTAAAGGACTGTTTTTATTCCATCTTTCTGGCTCCCCAAGATTGTCAAAGATTTGTATTTAGCATTCCATCAATTAATTTTAAGGAGCCCATGAAGAGATTTCATTGGAAGTTTTTGCCTCAGGGAATGGCCAATTGCCCAACATTGTGCCAGAAATTTGTGACTCAAACTATACAAAATATTAGAGATAAATTTCTGCAAGTTTATATTATTCATTATATAGATGATACTTTGCCCATAAAAATGAAAGAATTTGGCTTGCAACATATGGACAGCTTCAGCAGGGTCTTGCCCATACAGGATTAGTAATTGCCCCAAAGAAAGTGAAAAGACAACTTCCTTTTCAGTATTTGGAACACATTTTGTATCCTAAAGAAATTAAAACTCAGAAATGGGAAATTAGGAAAGATGGCTTACAAACTTTGAATGATTTTAAAAAATTAATAGGGGATATTCAAGTTGTCTATGGGAGATCTTGAGACCCTCCATAAGATTCTTAAGGGGAATAGTGATCCCAATTCCACTAGGTATATTACAAATGCTATGTTGACTATGGGAGACCTATATGCCTCCTACACAACATACTCCAACAACTGTGTTTTGTCAAGATGAGCCATTATTGTGGTTACATCTGCCTGTTTTTCTGGCCGGAGTCATGAATACTCCAGCTTCAGTTCAGATAGAATTGTGATATGTGAGTATAGTTTCACAGATTCATGTAAATAGTTTATTTAATTTGTACACAGATATTCATTATATTTTCAGAGCCCTTCAAGTTAAAGAGACTCTTCCCTGGTAACCATGCCTTTGACAAAACATCATGTTGTTCACCGTTGAAGGACAAAAAAGCTTGGACTCTCTGACCTTGAGTCAAGATGGGATAAGGCTACACACTATGGAGTTTCTGTGGGCCCCCACCAGTTCCCCAAAACTCTACACCCTCCCTTGACAAAGGCTGGTAGTCAAAGACAAGTTAGTCCTTTTTACCACCTGTCAACCTAAGACAAGGCAGGCATGGTAGATGGGTAAGACTGAATAGGTGAAGGAGGTAATCTAAGACAGGCACAATCTTCTGAAGGTGTTGAAGGGACCCTTTATATTATAAAGGAGGGGGAACCAGATGTTTTGAGAATTAAGGAGGTATTTACACTTGTTTGTACTTTGAGCCATGATGTCATTGAGAGGGGGATGTCTTTCGCCCCCTCCCTTTGCTTTGGGTATAAAAAGGCCCCAAGAAATAAATTCAAGGAGACTCAGAGCCCTCCTGATGCCACTCTGTGTTTCTGACTTTTATCTTTCACATCTGCATCTCTATTTTTTATATCTATAATTTCTTAATTCTCACTTCTCCATTCATGATTGTCTGATAGTCAGGCAGGACCTGGCAGAGTCATAAGAACTTTGAGCCACTTTACTTAAATTTTCTGATTTGTAACCACCCTTTCCTAATTTGTTTGCATCAGTATAGAACATAGGGGCTCCAGATATTTGTATTCCCCATGTGAGGAAGGATCCAAATTAGTTCTCTTTATAAATTGAATTATCTTACTTTGGGGATATTTATTATTAACCTATCCCAAAAAATTACTACAAACTCTTTGCCAAGGTTCACTTTCTGCCCATAATTTGTCAATTTCATCATTAGTAAAAAGATACTACAATTTCTGCTGAGTTTATTCCTGCTAATTGATGAAGTCTCAATTTTTCGTTTTAGAATCAACTCAAATGTATTTTCCACATGAGTTTTTTAAAATTTTTTAATTCTGTTTATGTGGTAAAAGATACATTCTAAGATGATATCTTTCCTTTACATTAATATTCTTGTAGGAGAATGTATAGAGTGTAAAATAACCAGAATGCAATCAAGCTCTGTATCCAAAAATCCACATGCATATCCTGTAACTCTTTTCCACAAAAGCCAATTTTCTCTCAGCTTCAGCTGAGTCACAATTTAAGGTTTTTGAACAAATTAATCAGTTCTTGATTTTCTACTACAATAATGGGCCATAGATGGAAAATGTCTCCTAATAACCTTTGAAAGTCATTAGGAGTTGACAATTGATCTCTCCTAAGATTTTCACCTTTTGGGGTTGTATTTTTGTAGACCTATTTTATATCCTGAAAAATTAATAGAATATCCTTTTTGTGTTTTTTCAGGAGCAATTTGTAATCCCCAACAAGGTAAAATATTCTTTACTACTTCAAATATTTTCTCTAAAGTATCTACATTTGAATCAGCTCATAAAATGTTATCTATGTAATGGTCAAGTATAGACTGAGGAAATTGTTATGTATCATTTCAAATGACTGACATACAAAATATTGGTACAGGGTAGGGCTATTTGACATTCCCTGTGGGAGAACTTTCTATTGGTAACTCTTAAAAGGCTAGTGTAAATAGGCACTGTGAAGGCAAATTATTCTATGTCTTTCCCATATACAGGTATAGTAAAGGAACATCTTTTAAATAAATAACTATAAGAGGCCGTTCTTTAGGAAACTAAGAAGGCAAAAGAATTCCAGGATGGACAGAGCCACTTGGCTGAATCACCTTTTTAGCAGCTCTTAGATCTGTTGCCATTCTCCACATTCCAGATTTATTTATTTATATTTTGTTATTCATTTCTGTCTGTAAAATTTTATTGCAGAAATTGTAATCTCAGGCTCAAAATTAGGTAATTTCTTTTTCTTAATTATATTTGTGTTTTAATTTTACATATCAGCCATGGATTCCCCTGTCCTATCCCCTCCCTCCCCTACATTTCCATCTCCTCCAGGGCCAAGACTCCCCTGGGGATTCAGCTCAACCTGGTAGATTCAGTAGAGACAGGTCCAGTCTCCTCCTTCCAGGCTAAGCAAAGTGTCCCTGTGTAAGCCCAAGGTTCCACACAGCCAGCTCATGCACTAAGGACAGGACCCACTGCCTGGATGCCTCCCAAACAGTTCAAGTTATTCAATTGCCTCACTTATCCAGAGAGCCTGATCCAGATGGGGGCTACACAGCTTTTGGTTCATAATTCAAGTGTTTCCATTAATTTGGCTATTTGACCATGTGCTTTTCCAATCTTGGTCTCAACAATTCACACTCTTACAGTCCTCCTCTTTCTCGACAATTGGACTCCTGGAGCTCTACCTGGGGTCTGGCCGAGGATCTCTGCATCTACTTCCATCAGTTGTTGGATGAGAATTCCAGCACGACAGTTAGGGTGTTTGGCCATCTGTTCACCAGACAAGGTCAGATCAGGTTTTCTCTCAACCACTGCCAGTAGCCTACAGTGGAGCCTATTGTGGATTTCTGGGAACCTCTCTAACACGTTGCTTCTTCCTGTTCTCATGTGGTCTTCCTTTATCATGGTTTGTTATACCTTATTATCGCTTTCTGTTCTTGAACAAGCTGGGATCTCCTGCTCCCCTAAGCTCTCTTTCCCTCAAACCTTGCCCTTCATTACTCCCACTGTCATCCAGGTTGTTCACATAGATGTCATTGATTTCTCTATCATTGCATGATCCCTATGTCTTTCTCAGGGTTCTGTTTTTTAGGTAGTCTCCCTGGAGTTGTGTAGCAGTCTAGTCATCTTTGTTTTACATCTAGTATCCTACTATGAGTGAGTACATACCATGTTTTTCTTTCTGAGTCTGGGTTACCTCACTCAGGATGATTTTTTCTGGATCCATCCATTTGCCTGCAAACCTCATGATGTCATTGTTTTTCTCTGTTGAGTAGTACTCCATTGTGTATATGTATCATATTTTCTTTATCCATTCTTCAGTTGAAGGGCCTCTACATTGTTTCCAGATTCTGGCTATTACAAACAATGCTGATATGAATATGGCTGAGCAAATGCCCTTGTGGTATGACTGAGCATTCCTTGGCTATATGCCCAAGAGTGTTATAGCTGGGTCTAGGTGAGATGGATTCCAAATTTTCTAAGGAAGTGTCATATTGATTTCCAAAGTGGCTGTACAAACTTGCATTCCCACCAGCAGTGGAGGAGAGTTCCCCTTGCTACATTATCATCTCTAGCATAAGCTGTCTTCTGTGTTTTTGTTCTCAGCCGTTCTGACAGGTGTAAGGTGGTATCTCAGAGTTGTTTTGATTTGCATTTCCTGGATACTTTGGGATGTTAAACAATTCCTTAAAAGTCTTTCAGCCATTTGACCTTCTTCTGTTGAGAATTCTCTGTTTAGTTCTATACCCCATTTCTCAATTGGACTGTTGGGCATTTTGATGTCTAATTTCTTGAGTTCTTTATATATTCTGGATATCAGCCCTCTGTCAGATGTGGGGTTGCTGAAGACCTTTTCCCATTCTGTAGGCAGTCACTTTATTATGTTTAGGTATGTTCCCTGCATTCCTAATTGCTCCAAGACCTTTATCATGAAGGGGTGTTGGATGTTGTCAGATACCTTTTCTGCATCTAGTGAGATGATCATGTGTTTTTTTTTTCCTTTGAGTTTGTTTATATGCTGTAATACATTGACAGACTTTCATATGTTGAACCACCCTTGCATCTCTGGGATGAAGCCTACTTGATCATGGTGGGTAATTGTTTTCAATGTGTTCTTGGAGTCTGTTTGCCAGAATTTTATTGAGTATTTTTGCATCAATGTTCATGAGGGAGATCGGTCTGTAGTTCTCTTTCTTTGTTGCATCTTTGTTTGGTTTAGGAATCAGGGTAATTGTAGCCTCATAGAAGGAGTTTGGTAGTATATCTTCTGCTTCTATTGTGTGGAAAAATTTAAAGAGTATTGGTATTAAGTCTTCTTTGAAGATCTGCACTGGAACCATCTGGTCCTGAGCTTTTTTTGACTGGAAGACTTTTAATGACTGATTCTATTTCCTTAGGGGTTATTGGAATATTTAATTAGTTTATCTGGTCTTGATTTAACTTAGGTACATGCTACCTATCCAGAAAATTATCCATTTCTTTCAGATTTTCCAGTTTTGTGGAGTAGAGGTTTTTGAAGTATGACCTGATGATTCTCTGGATTTCTTCCTTGTCTGTTATTATGTCCCCCTTTTCATTTCTGATTTTGGTAATTTTGATGCTCTCTCTCTGTCTTTTGGCTAGTTTGGGTAAGGGCTTGTATATTTTGTTGATTTTCTCAAAGAACCAGCACTTTGTTTCATTAATTTTTTATTGTTCTCTTTATTTATATTTTATTGATTTCAGCTCTCAATTTGATAATTTCCTGGCATCTGTTCCCCATGGGAGACTTTGCTTCTTCTTGTTCTAGAGTTTTCAGGAGTGCTGTTAAGTCACTAGTGTGAGATTTCTCCAACTTCTTTATGTGGGCATTTAGTGCTATGAATTTCCCTCTTAGCACTGCTTTCATAGTGTCCCATAAGTTTGGGTATGTGGTGTATTCATTTTCCTTGATCTCTAGGAAGTCTCTAATTTCTTTCTTTATTTCTTCCTTAACCCATTGGTGATTCAGTTGAGTTCCGGGGCAGATGGGGGCTGGGGTCTGGTCTTTGAGTCTCAGAAGTGGCTGGGATCTCCTTAGCTTGTCCAGATGTTTGCTCCAGGGTGGAATGGGAGCTGAGGGCTGTTCTCTGAGTCTCAGAAAGTAGCTGGGGTTTTGGGCAGATGGGTGTGGGGGCAGAGTGTGAAGATTGCAGAATCTGCCTGCAGTTTTGGAAAAGTGGGACCTACCTGTAGGGCCCACCAAATGGCCAGCAACTGGGGCCAAGTTGGGCAGGTCTTCCCAGGATGGCTGGTGCCCAGGAGTGGGACCTAGATGTTAGGAGCCGCCAACCGCCATTCCGAGATGGCGGCGGGCCTGAATCGCCAGTTCATAAACAACTCCATATAAGGCAATTGCAGAGCTCTGTGGCTGATATACACTGCGCCTGTGCGAGTGTTGACATCATGACCTTATGTCCCCAAGCCTATCCCGTGGTGCCTCGTGCTTGAATTCTGGCGGGATCCAATCACAGAGTAACCCATTCGCTTGGTTTCCCATATAAACAGCTGCCCTTTTGTTCTCGGGGCCCTTCACCTCCCGCTCTCCCTTAATCAAGAGGCGCTCCAATAAAGTGTAATCTGAGAAGAATCCTCGAATGGTGGTCATTCTTCCTTGCTGGTCGAGGAGCTCGCCGAAGCTGGTGCCGAAACCCAGGAAACTCGGACACCAGGTGGGGGGTCAAAGAGGATTCAGAACTCAACACAGGGAGCGGTGAAGTTGGTAAGTTCTCTCAGATATGCTGATTGCTGGGATTGATCCGCTTGTGTTCGCTTTAGTGTTCTTTCTTATGGTGATTGCTGTTCTCTCTTGCTGTTTTTTTCTGTGCTGCCACGAGCCCGGCAGGGAGTGTCTTTGTTGGGTTTAAAGTGAATTTAAATCCGTTGTAGATAAGACGGTGTTTCCTTTTCGAGGCAGGCAGAGTCTAAAGCCCAGTGAGTAGGACGCACGTACATAAGTGTACATCATGGGAAACATCCAAGGAACGGGCCCAGGAACTTGTGGTGTATATAGTCCAATTCAGGCTTTGCTGAAGCAGTGAGGTCTTAAGATATCATCAGGCACAGTCCATGCCATAGTTAAGGACATCGACAAGAATGCCCCGTGGTTTGCTGTGTCTGGGGATCTTAATCTAGGATGTTGGGAGAGGTTAGGCAAAGATCTGGAAAAGGCTAGGCAAGAAGACAAGTTGGGCAGAGGTACTATGCCTTTATGGAGGCTAGTACGCACATGTCTTAAGGAAGGATGCAATGTGGAAATTATTAGGGAGGGACGCAAGGCACTGATCAAACACCAGGACAGTCTGTCAGAATCAGACTCTAAAGGAGAGAACCTAAGTAGGCCTAAAAAGAGAAAAGAAAAGAATAAGGAAAAGGATAAAGAAAATAAACCAGAGAAGGAAGAAAATTTAGAAAAGAAAGGGAACCCTTTATATCCAGTATTAGAAGAGTTTGCAAACCTTGATTTTTCTGATGATGAGTTAGACCCTGATAAGGAGGAAGATTTAGAGGAAGCTGCCGCTGAGTACGAGGAAGAGAGATATGGGCGGTGGCAGCCCCCTCCTTATAAGGTTTCTGATGGGATGAATGTGGAACCGACAGCGCCTTTGGGACCACGCCCACCCCCAGCACCACCTTCGTATCTGCAAACAGGCAGAGGTTGCCATTTTATCAGAAGGGACACCTGGGTGCAGCTAGCGTCTGCGTTCCCAGTTTTTGAAGACCCACAAACAAATAATAGGTATCATGACCCTGTGCCTTATAAACAACTAAAGGATCTGGTGGAGGCTGCTCGAGCCTACGGAGTAACAGCTAGTTATACTTTAACCTTGTTGACTAGGCTCACCACACAGGCTATAACTCCAACAGACTGGTTTGAAATAGCTAGAGCATGTCTGTCTACAGGACAGTACTTGGATTTTAAATCTATAGTCACAGATAGAGTTCAGACACAAGCTAGAATTAATCTTCAGAATAATCGACCGCAGTGGACAGCTGACATGTTACTAGGCCAAGGACAATGGACTGTGAATCAGACGGCATATCCTATTGAAGTTTATCAACAAATAAATGACATTTATTCTAAGGCTTGGAAGTCATTACCAAATAAAGGAGAGGTCTCAGGGAACTTAACTAAGATCATTCAAGAACCCAATGAACCTTTTTCAGATTTTGTAGCTAGAATGTTGGAGGCAGCAGGAAAGATATTTGGGGATGTAGAAACAGCTATGCCTCTGGTTCAACAATTAGTGTATGAGCAAAGCACAAAAGAATGCAGAAGAGCTATTACCCCGTGGAAAGGAAAGGGATTGGAAGCTTGGTTAAAGGCCTGTAGGGAGATTGGAGTACCGCTAAGTAATGCTGGCCTAGCAGCAGCAGTCCTCACAGCCACACGAGCTGCACAGAGTGTTTTAAATTGCAGTAATCAAACATGTTTGTTAACCCAATGTTGGAATGCTTCATTGCATGATGCCATGGTTGTGGTGAGGATACCCACTTATGTGCCCATGCCTGTTAAGGTACAAGAAGAAGAATTGCCGATGCTGCTAAGTAGACATAAAAGAGATTTTGGTATTACAGCGGCCATTGTAACTGCTATTGCCCTTTCTGCCACTGCCGCTGGGGTTGCTGCAGCATCTCTTGCCACCTCTGTCCCTACAGCAAAAGCTTTAAATGAGCTGACGGGGAATACAGCTCAAGCCCTCAGCACTCAGGCAGCTATTAATGGACAGTTGCACTGTGGCATAGTCCTAATCAATCAGCGAGTTGATCTACTCCAAGAACAGGTAGATATATTGCAACAAGTTGTCACAGAAGCCTGAGTAGTCCCTATGAGTGGCCTCTGCTTGACGAAGGTCCAATATGAGAATCTTAGCAGAGCTGCTAACTATTCTAAACAATTGAGTGCTCATTTAACAGGAACTTGGACAGCTGAATTTGATAACCTAACCAGCATACTGCGACGAGAGATCATCCTGGTTAACTCTACTCTGGTGCACCTGGCCACCGTTGATGAGATGTTGTCTTGGCTGCAGTCTTCTATTAGCTTCCTGAAGGAGTGGGTGGGAATGGGATTGCTTTTAGCCTGCTGTTTGGGAGGGAGCGTGTTGTGCCTGTGGTTGATCTGCCGTATTTGAGCATGTGTTCAGAGGGACAAGGTCTATATGACTCAAGCTCTAGCTGCCTTGGAGAATGGCTCCTCTTCCGCCATATGGCTAGCAGCCCTTAAGAATGTCTAACCCTCTTTACACAGCCCTTGCACCCCTAGGACTAAGTAGTCCATTGCACTCAGGAGGGTGTGTGAGAGATTTGTCTAAGCATAGCCTTTGTACCCCTGGGGCATTGGTCCATTGAACATGGGAAGGTATGCCTTTGACTTTGCTGTTCTACCATCCTCAATTGGTTCACACATCATGAGGTGGGGACCTGATTGGATGATCTAGTACAGTGCTGGCATTCTATTAATAAAGAAGGGGGAGACGTTAGGAGCCGCCAACCGCCATTCCGAGATGGCGGCGGGCCTGAATTGCCAGTTCATAAATAACTCCATATAAGGCAATTGCAGAGCTCTGTGGCTGATATACACTGCGCCTGCGCGAGTGTTGACATCATGACCTTATGTCCCCAAGCCTATCCCGTGGTGCCCCGTGCTTGAATTCTGGCGGGATCCAATCACAGAGTAACCCATTCGCTTGGTTTCCCATATAAACAGCTGCCCTTTTGTTCTCGGGGCCCTTCACCTCCCGCTCTCCCTTAATCAAGAGGCGCTCCAATAAAGTGTGATCTGAGAAGAATCCTCGAGTGGTGGTCATTCTTCCTCGCTGGTCGAGGAGCTCGCCGCACCTAGATGTGGGAGCCTCTTTGACTATAACCCCAGGCATTCACCTCTGGTCCAGCCACATTCCAGAGTTTTAAAAAATAATAAATATAGGAGAATTCCAAGGGCTGGTTGATTTTTTAATATGCTGAGCATTTAGCTGCCCCTATACCAACTTTTTAAAAGTCTGTAATTTTTCTGATGTCAAAGGTCATTGCTTAACCCAAACAGTTTAGTATGTTAACCATTTTAAAGGTAGGGATGTTAGTGACTTTAAAAGTTTTGCAGCTGTTATTCCTTGTTCTTGTCCAACCTGAATGGTCAGTGACTGTTGTTTGTAATACCTTCTAATATTTTACCCAGAAACACAATATTTTCTGGTTTGTTTCTGAGATCAGAGGTATGTTAATCTTGTTATTCCACTGCTGTAACAAATCACATCTCCACTAAATTCATTGATATTTTACCTACAAGTGGCTTTAATTTTCCTGTCTGTCCTTCTGGCCCTATACATTCAATCCATTCCATGCTCTGTTTCACCTGAGATAACATTCCAGTCCCTAAAAGCTGAACATTTATATCCTGAAAAGGTCAATTAGAATTCCAGGATTCTGGTGCAGTTATTGTTACATCTGTACCTGAGTCTATAAGACTTTTAATTACAAAGTCACTTATTCATATCTTTAATTTTGGTCTTTGTTAATTTATAGAAGTCTGCCAAAATATTTTCTTTATTTTTTTTCCTGAAATTTTTATTCTCTCTTATATCATCCAAGCAGTGTGTTTTTTTTATAATAGGCATTAGGTTCTTTAATTGCTTTGGGAAAGAGTTTCCTCCATGATGACAGGAAATGACTGATCCAAATTTGACATGGGTGCCTGCAAGTGGCCCCTAAGTGTGTTTCCTAATGGTAAAAGCTGACCTTGAGTGTCCCTTGCTGATCTACATTTATTATTCCCATGTCTGCCTTTGCCACAACTTCTGCATACTCCAGAAGGGAAGGGAATTCTTTTGGGATTATTCTTAGAAAACATTGTTTCTAGAATGCCCTGTTTACAATCCCTTCTTAGGTGACCTTGTTCACCACAATTGAAACACCTGGTATTTCAATTTTTCATCAAACCTCTGGAGATCACTTCTCCCATCCAAGCATCATCATGGTTCTGAGATTCTGTATTGATTGTATCTTGAATCCATTCCACTAAGGATGCTGATTTTGCCCTAATGGCCTAAATATCATTTTACATTGTGCATCAGCATTTTCAAAAGCCAGAGGTTCAAGTTTTATTTACTTAGCTTCTAAATTTGGTATTATTCTATTGACTACTGAAGTCAATCTTTGAAAGAAATCAGTGAAGGTTTCTTTTGGATCCTGTATAACTTTACTAAATGGCTCAATTTTCTTTCCTACTTCTTCAATTCTGGTCCGAAGCATTTAAGGCTGCTGTGCTGCATAAAGACATGGTGTATTCATCATATACAGATTGTATTTTAAATTAGCATAATCTCCCTTCCAAGCAGTTGGTCTTGGGAGATTTCTGTAACTCTAGCCCTACTTTGTTGTTCAATTTTCTTAGCCTTATCTTTATACCAGGTCCTCCATTGTAATTAAGAAATAGCCTCCATGCTTCCTGTGACCTAATCTCCAGTCTTCAGGGAAAATTTTATTATAAGTTCACCATTTGCTTCACAAAAGGTAAGTGCATGCCATATGTGGCTATGCTTCCTTCAGTCTCCTCATACTAACATTTTCACAGGAGTCCATTCATTTCTTACACAGCCTTGAGTATATCTACCATTGGTCAGTTCCTGTAATGTTACTGAACAAATTAAGGTTAGCTATTTGAAAACCTTAGGCTGTGCCTCTCTTACCTTATAATTCAATACTAGATTGGTTCTTTAAATTCCCCTTTCTGGGTCTGAATATCTCTATGATCTCTTTTAATAAGTTTTTCTAAAACGTTTATCTTGGCACTCATATCATCCAACTTTTAAATGATAAAACAAAAATGATCAAACAGATAATATTTATAATTGACGTTACATAAATCCTATCCATATTAATTGTCCTCTCATTTAATTGCTCCATTTTAAACTGTCCAGTGTATTATCATACAGAGACTTAAATCTCTCCATTATAATGTTTCCCTTTTTTTACTGTGGAGAAAAAAAATCTCCCTTTTAACTAATTCTTTTTCTTAAGAATTCTCAATTGTCTCATAAAATCTGTCAATGATGATGATTCAGATGACAATGAATATGTGAGATTAACTGCCTCTGTGTAAAAAAGTAGAAACCTGAGCTGGTTTTCAAAGCAACTACCTAGTTTAGCAGTAGCTTGAGGAGGGGGTCCAGGGATGCCTACACCAGGAAAGGAAACCTGCTGTCTGAAAAAGCCAGCCAGGGAGTCAGTCCAACTGTGTTTGGCTCTGACCTGTGCCAGATAGGTGAAAACCCACAGGTAAGGGACCTTTTTGTGAATTTGCGCCCCAAAAGTTGGATGCCAGATGTAGCCTGAATCCTAATTGGTCTTAATAATAAAAACTTGGTGCTAGGTATCAAGGTAATTGCTGAAAGATCAGTAAAGGAGCCAGCCACTAGAGAGAATTCTTACTTGTATTGAATCCTTGGCCTGAATGGAACATTGCCCTTCTCCCTGATCCTGCTTGTAAGGTGGATTCACCCCCAGTCAGATCAGAGCATGCCTTCAACTGTCTACTCCATTCTGTACTTGTGAGTGTATTTCCTCAATTTATATATTTATAAATTCTGTTACCCATTAAATAGACACATGTGAATTGGTCATAACAAGAGGTGCCCAACATGGGGCATGAACCCACTCTCCTAAGATTAAGAGTCTCATGCTCTACTGAAAATACTACATCCAAAAATCATTGAATGAACCAACTATTCACCTAACCTGGTTAATTACACCTGGAACATCTGAACGCATAGGACAATCTTTTGAGGATTTTATCTGAGGTAAATTACTTGATACACATAAAACTGATTAATAAAACAAATTAATAAAAAATTTTCTCTACAAATTTTGAATATTTCTCAAAAATAGCAGACAATTTTACCACTAGGGGAATTAAAGTCCTTTTTGTTTATACTATGAATGAAATATTACAGGACATATATGACCTTCCTGGGATGTATATAAGTTTTACCATACTAGCAATAAGCATAGTGCTTCATCTTATATCATTGAAAATTTCATTTAATAATAACAGGAAAAATTAGATATTTATGAGATTGATACAGGACTTAAACAGGAGGATTCTTTCTTCGGAATCCATTAATTTACCACAAGAACTTCAATCAATTAATAATAACTGGAAAACCAGATTTAATTCTATTGATCATAAATATGAATACTTAATGTATAAAATGATAACTCTTCAGATCAATCTTAATGCCATTCAGATAATTTCTAAGGAGGAAAGATCATCACTAATTGATAGAATAAAGTCTTTGGAATCATATGTTTTTGATGAACATAAAGAAATTGTGTGATTCCATGAAATCTCTAGAATCTTTTACAATAGAGGAGGTTCAAACATTACAGAAAGTGGTAGTTAATTGATTTCAAGCTTTGGAGGCATCTCTCTGTAAGGATAATAAAGGAACTAATAAGCAGAAGGGCAGAGCCATAAAAACATCACCAGATGGCTCTTATAAAATAACTTATTCCGTCACTATCCATGAGGAGCCAGCAAATTACATATATTGTGAAGAATATATGGAATATATCTGTAAAATTATTCATATGAGAGATTTAAAAAAATTAAAGAAGCTTTAGTCACCTATAGAATACATTCAACATATGTAAAACAGATGTTAAATACATGGTCTTCTAGAAATAGAACTATACCAGATTACTAGATCAGTTCATCTCAGCTATGTTAGAATATAGCAAGTAGTTACAATGGAAAAGCTGGATTAGAGAAGAGGCTAAGTTTCTTAAACAGCAAAGTAAAATCAGAGATTTTGAGATCTCCCAAGATCGAATTCTTTGTGAGGGCCATTTCACTGATTTAAATGTACAAACTACCATGGATGAGCATGCATTATCCCTATGCTTTAAATGCTTGGGAAAAATTCCAGAACCAGAGAAATAAACTGAACTATATACAAAGATTTTCCAAAGGTAAAAAAAAATCCATTTACTGACTTTTTACAATGTCTGACCACATATGTAAACAAGGCATTATCAGATCCACAATTAAGACAAGTCTTAACTCAATCTTTGGCTTTTGTTAATGCTAATACAGAATGCAAAACATACTTATACCTTTAAAGGTCAGGTCTGCACTTTTGGAAGAATGGATTCAACATCCAAATGGTGTTGAGTCTCTTAACTGTGGTAATGAGGCTTGGATAGGAGAAGTGTTTTACAAAGTTGAAAGGAGGTATCAATGTTTTAACTGTGGTACACTAGGTCATAGAAGAAGAAATTGTACACAGTATGTTCCCAGAAGCAATGCTTCTTCTAGAAATAACCCAAACAGGAGACTCCAACCTTCTGGATTATGTAGAAGACATGGGAAAGACCAGCCAATGAATGCAGATCAATCAATAAAAGACTTACAAGGCAACCTTTACCAATGGGAAATACCTTGGAAGGCCTCTCATAGGCCTTCAAATCAAACATGGTCCAAACATTTCCAATCACTGCATTGGAAATTACTCCCCAGGACAATTAAATAACACAGTGCCTAATGTAAAGAATGACCCTACACTGGATGATAGAACAACTTTGATAAATTAATCAAATATTCCATAAAATCAATATTTTGGTGGACTTCCATAAATAAAAAAAGACCAAAAGCTTAAAGTGCTAATTAATATTGTCCTTGAAAGATTATTGGACACAGGTGCAGATGTGAGTATAATTACACTAAAATCATGGCATCTAAATTGGCCTCTTCAAGAGGTAGATATACAATTTCTAGGGATTGGAATCCTATCTCAGGTAAAACAAAGTATGAGATGGGTTAAACGCATAGGGCCAGAAGGACAAAGAGGAAGGATGAAGCCATATGTTGGAAATGCAGCAGTGAATCTTTGGGGCTGAGATGTGTTACAGCAATGGAATGCCCAGATTAAGATTCCTCTAATCTCAGGAGTGGAATATAGACCAATTCATGTTTCAAGGAATAATATTATAAGATACTATATAAAAAAAAAAAAAAAAAAAAACCAGCTACCAACCATTTAGGCTGTACATAAACAGAGTACAACTGCTGTTGAATTCTCAGACATACCAAGAGCCATACTTTTGAAATGGCTAATATATAAACCTGTCTGGGTTGGACAATTGACTATGACACGAGAGAAACTACAAGCTTTAGAACGGTGGGTTCAGAAGCAGTTAAATGCTTAACACATTGAAGAATCTATTAGAACTTTGAATTCTTCTGTGTTTGTTATTAAAAAGAAATCATGTAAATGGAGAATGTTAACAGATCTGAAAGCCATAAATAAAGTACTTCAGCCTACATAATGGGATACCTTTGCCCTCTCTGTTACCTAAAGAATGGCCTTTTATAAGTTATTGATTTTAAAGACTGTTTCTTTACCATACCTCTACAAGAAAAGGAGAGAGAGAAATTTACCATCCTAGTACCTACTTATAATAATTCCCAGCCAGTCAAGAGATATCAGGTAAAGGTCCTCCACAGTGGCTGTTATATAGCCCTACCCTGTGCCAATATTTTGTGCAAAAACTATTGGAAATAATTTGTGCAAAATGTCCACAATCTATAATCAAGCATTATATAGATTATATCTTATTAGCTGATCCAAATTTAGGTAACTTAGAAAGCATATTTGAAGAAGTAAAGAAAGTTTTTCCTCTCTGGGGATACAAATTGCTCCTGGAAAAAAAAATAAAGAAGAAATTCTATTAATTACTTAGGATATAAGATAGATCTACAAAAAAACTTGACCCCAAAAGGTACAACTCAGGAGAGATCAATTGCAGACTCTTAATGATTTTCAAAAATTGCTAGGAAGCATTTCCAACTTAAATACCATTATTGGAATATCTAAAGATGGACTAGTAAATTTGGTCAATACCTTAAAGTGGAATAAGGACTTAAATAATCCAAGAGAATTACCAACTGAAGCTGAGAAGGAATTTGTTCTAGTAGAAAAGAAAATATGAGAGGCACATGTGGATCAGGTGAACCCAGAATTTAAGAGCATTCTGGTCATATTCCCCTTCAGACATTTCCCCACAGGGATTTTGATGCAGAGGGAAGATATTATGTTGAAATGGATATTTCTACCAAGTAAACCAAATAAGAAGTAGACTTATGTAGAAACGATCTCTAATTTGATGCTAAAAGAAAAGTTAAGACTTCATCAGTTGACAAGATTGGACTCAGCAGAAATTGTGGTACCTTTAAGTAATGAGGAAATCTCTTTATGGAAAGATCATGAATACTGGCAAAGAGCCTGCAGCAACTTTTTAGGAGAGATTAACAGCAGTTATCCCAAAAGGAAGAGAATAGGATTTACAAAGAGAATTGAATGTATCCTTCTTCACATTGCATGACAAAACTCAGTCTCTGGAGTCCCCACATTCTATACTGATGCAAATAAATCAAGAAAGGTATGATCTAATTCAGGAGTTAAGGGCCAGGTGGTGGTGGCTCATACCTTGAATCCCAGCACTCGGGAGGCAGAGGCAGGAGGATCTCTGTGAGTTCGAGGCCAGCTTGGTCTCCAAAGCGAGTTCCAGGAAAGGCACAAAGCTACACAGAGAAACCCTGTCTCGAAAAAAAAAAAAATGAGGAGTTAAGTAAAGAGGATCAAAGCCCCTACAATTTTATACAAAAGGCAGACCTGTATGGTATTCCATTCTTATAGTACTAATGGACTTCATATAACCTCTCAATATTGACTCTTGATATGCAAAGAGAGTTATTTTACATGTTAAAACTGCTGAATTTATGCCCAATAACACAGAATTAACCTTATTATTTATACAATTACCAGAAATCATTACAAATAGGGAACATCCTATATATGTAACACGCATTAGTTCCCATACAGGTCTGCCAGATCCTTTAGCACAAAGTAATGATGAGATTGATCAATTAGTTATCAATAGGTAATGTGTTAGAAGCCTCAGAATTTCATAAGAAACACCACATAAACAGCAAAAATTAGGGGAAAAAAAGGACTTTTCCATCACTTGGAAACAAGTCAAGGAGATTGTAAAAAAAAAATCTACTTGTTTCTTCTATAACCAAACTCGGAAGTAATCCTAAAGGTTTACAAAGAAATGAAATTTTGTAGATGGATGGGTATCATTTCACAGAATTTGGAAAGTTAAAATATGTACACCATACCATTGACACCAATTCAGGATTTCAATGGGAAACTCCTATGAGTTCTGAAAATGCTGACTTTGTGATTACACACCTATAAGAAATTATAGCCTTCATGGGAATACCTGTACAAATTAAGACTGGGCCAGGCAGTGGTGTCACACACCTTTAATCCCAGCACTTGGGAGGCAGAGCCAGGTAGATCTCTGTGAGTTTGAGGCTAGCCAGGTCTACAGAGCAAGATCAAGCAAGAACAGGCACCAAAACTACACATGGAAATGTAATTAGAGTTTTTGCTGTCCCACTTGCTGCTCAGACCTAAGTAAACACATAGAGACTTATATTACTTATAAACCGTATGGCCGTGGCAGGTTTCTAGCTATCTAGTTCTTATAGCTTAAATTAACCCATTTCTATTAATCTGTAAGTTGCCACATGGCTTTTCATGGTGTCTGCATCTGGCAGCATCTCCTGACTCAGCCTACCACTTCCCAGAATTCTCCTTTCTGCTTATTCTGCCTACACTATACTTTCTGTCTGGCTACTGGTCAATCAGTGTTTTATTTATCAATCAATCAGTCAATTAGAGCAACACATTTTACAGCATATAGAAAGACATCCCTAGCAGAGAAACCCTGTCTTTAAAAAAACAACAACAATTAAAAAAACAAATTAGGACCAACAATGTTCCAGCATATGTCTCAAATAAAATGAGACAGCTTTTTTTTTGCATATTACAATATAAAGCATGTTACAGGTATACCACACAATCTTACAGGCCAAGCAATCATAGAAAGATCCAACTAAACTTTAAAGGATATGCTGAATAGGCAGAAACAGGTAACAATGATTCCTAGAAATAGATTACATAGTTCTTTATTAACCTTGAATTTTCTCAATGCTAATGAAAATGGAACAACAGCTATGGAGAGACATTGAACAAAAAAAAAACTCCTGAGCTAAACCAACCAGTTTACTTCAAAGATGTGTTCACCTCAGAGTGGAAACCAGGATATGTCCTACTTTGGGGAAGAGGTTTTGCTTTTGTTTCTGCAGGAGTTGAAAAGTTATGGATACCAAAAAAAAAATAATAATAATAATTAAAAATTTGCTTCAAATAGGAGAAATCCCTTGATAAGGAGAAATAATAGCTCCTCCACTGATGTGACAACTCTATAAGTTGTAATAAAAATTCAACAAACAGCCGGGCAGTGGTGATGCATGCCTTTAATCCCAGCACTCGGGAGGCAGAGCCAGGTGGATCTCTGTGAGTTTGAGGCCAATCTGGGCTACCAAGTGAATTCCAGGACAGGCGCAAAGCTATGCAGGGAAACCCTGTCTCAAAAAGTAAAAAAAAAAAAAAAAAAAAATTAAAATTAAAAAAATTAAAAAAAAAAACTCAACAAACAAAGATCAGGGCAGGGTTCTTGTTTTTGTCTTTACAGGCCAATAGAAATACCCATCTTCAAGAAATCATAAGGCCTTGGACACCTAGATGTCTATTGCATAAAGGAAGGACCTATTGGCATCAATATGCTCTGCAGGATAATATCTCATTGCTTAACATCTGTATCTCTTTAACTCAGAATAGTTGTGGTTCTGATTCAATTATAAACCAAATTGGCTTGGGAGTTGGAATGGAGTGCTCTCCTTCTCTAAACCCAAGTGTATTTCTCAAAGAAAAAGTAAGAGATTCTGGCTCATATCAGAAGAGCCAACTGATGTGAGACAGAAGAAAACCAATAATCTAGGGACCACTGTTGTCAAGATTCTATTTCTTTCCAGCCTTATCCTTGCTTTCTAGGGATCCATTCTCAATCAAAAATAAATCCAAACTTTGCATTTTGATATTAATAATGTTCAAGTTTTCCACAGTGAAAAATAAGTGTTTTCAATATCAATCTCTGAAGTCTCCAGAAGGAAGATGTGGCCCCACAACAACAATTCTATGTGGTACAGAAGGATTCCATTACAGCTAAGAACATCACTCAATGATCAGCTTTGGACTGAAAACTCTTTAGGACAGTTCTAAGATGAGATGGCCCATTACACTACACTTCTAGCCAGAATCTCAGAAATCTTGTCCATTACTCTGATATTGGCTGCAGACTCTATGGCTAGCCCTAGTGAGACCTAACTATCTAAGCTTTCTTACAGGACCCCACAGAGATAGCATTGCCCCCTAAAAAGCAGGAAGCAATTCTTAAAAAAAATGATGCCCCTCTCCCAAAGGTTTTATTTTTCTCAGGTTTATGCATTTATGGTTTTAGGGTTGGGGTGGAACAATAAAATTTTGACTCAGTATTCACCTTCATAAAAGAAAAAGAGGAATGAATACGTATAGTATATTAACGTAGATCATTGTATCTACTAAAAAACTGATTTAGCAAACTATCAGACTTGGATAATTTTCACTGATATGGATTCTGGTATATTTGATACAAATGGAAGCTATACTTATATTCCTATTTAAGATAATTTGTATATTGATACAAATACAAAACTATGTTTGTTGTATTGTACACATATTCCTATTCCTGTTTGAAATATTTTGCATATACAAATGTATATTATATTTATCATACTGTATGTGTATTTTACCTCTGTTTAGTATACTTTGTATTTTGATACACATTGAGGATATTGTTGTCATACTGCATATTGTACTATACATTTCTACCTCTGTTTAAGAAATTTTGTATATTGCCACAATTTTGAGGTCATTGTTCTTATACAGTATATCTATTTATAGACTGTTTATCTTGTTAATGTGAAACCTTAGTCCTTAAGTTATTTAGGTAGAGAAGACTTACAGAGCTATAAACACTGATGCTTGTCATTTCTATAGTTATGTTAGTTAGGTTCTTCAGATTTACAGAAACATATTTCAGGTGTATAGGTAATCTTCAAATATTTCATAGAACTAGAGAATATGGCATTTAGATGTTTTGATATCATAGAATTCTGTTGTTGTGAGACATGATTGCTCCTGGCAACACTGATCTGATCCTGAGAGAATTTGGGGCTTCTAAGACATTTCCATTTGGAAGTTTTTCTTCTTCTTGGCACAAATTGCCCTTGCCTCAACTGCTGACTGTATAAATGCTGTCCTTTCCAAAAGGGCAGGACACATGGAAAAGTGACTACTGAAATCTGCCAAGTCAGGGTAAGATGGTCTTTCAAAATTCCTGCTTGTGAAAATGGTCTTTCAGATATTCTAGGCCTATAGCCAAATTGGATGCCCCAACAATGCTGAGAAACTTTAGGTGACTGTCCAGGCTGCCAGCTGTCTCTATCTATTCTCACAAGAATTTCAAAAATTGTTTGCTTGCATTTTCCATTTTCTCAGGTATTATTATGTTCTTTCTCAGGTCTTTGATGGAGTTGAGAACTAGATAGTTACATTTACCATCTTCTCATATCTTAGCTAGGACATATTAGTCCTAGAGTTAGATTCTTCAAGATAGCTATTGGAGTAACCTCAGTAATTTGCCATTTACCTATGTTCTGGACATTTCTGAACATTTAGCATGTCTTTCTTGTTTGATGTTATTCTTGTTTGTTGTAGTCCCATTTTGTTTGTTACTACCATTTGTTTTTCCTGGACAATACTTGATAATCATTCTTATTGTGTGTATAGTTTGCATTAAGTTTAGAACCTTCTTATTTAGATAAAAAGGGTAAATGTATTCGTATTTGCTCCATTCATGGCCTTGGGCTATAGAGCTCAAAAGAGGTAGTTCTTCCTGCCTTTGTACATGACCTCTTATAAAGGAAGGGAGAAGAGCCACATGCTCCTTCTCCCTCCTCCTGCCTGTGAGGTGTATTCACTCCCAGTCATATCAGATGACAACTCCAGCTGTCTACTCCATTATGTATTCATGAGTGTAGTTTTGTAGTTAACTCTAACTGGTCCAGTCAGGACAAATCTCTCTTACCTGCCAGTCCCACAGTCGCTCAGACCCAACCAAGAAAGAACACAGAAACTTACATTGTTTAGAAACTGTATGGCCATGGCAGGCTTCTTGTTATCTACTTCTCCTATCTTAAATTAACCCATTTCTGTTAGTCTATACTTTGCCACATGGCTTGTGGCTTACCAGTGTCTTTACATGTTGCTTTTCATGGTGGCAGCTGGCGGTGTCTGTCCCCTGCCTTCTACTTCCCAGAATTCTCTACTCTCTTGCCCCACATATACTTCCTGCCCGGCCACTGGCCAATCAGAACTTTATTTACACAGAGTGATATCCACAGCACTTTCCCTTTTCTTTTTCTTTTAAGGAAGGTTTTAACTTTTACATAGTACAATTACATATAACAAAACAATTATCAAGCAAGAATTATAGTTACAATATTAAAGAAGATATCCTATCTTTCTTACATTTGTGAGTCTAAGGTTTTTATATCTAACTTGTCTTTTATCTTAACTGAGGAAATTATAACTATCTAGTCTTCAACCACATCAAAGACCTCAGAAGGATATAATATTATCTGAGAACCAGGAGAAGGATGCAAGCAACTTTCAGGAGTCTTGCAGGGTAGACAGAGACAGCTGGCAGCCTGGACAGTCACCTAATGTTCCTTTGTAAAGTTGGGGCATTTGTCTTCAGCCCACAGAGCTAGAGTCTCTCAGTCACTTTTCTTAATGACCTGTAGAATGTCTGGCAGTTTCCTCTGTGAAGCAGGAACCTGAAGGACCATTTTGTTAAGCAAAGTTTAGTGGTCACCTTTTTATGGGTCCTGTATGTCCAGTCGATCAAGCAGTCCAGGCAAGAACAGTTTCTTGCCCAAATGGCTACTTTTGCCAAGGTGAAGATAAACTCCATATGAAGTGTCTACAATGCCCTTCCTCCTCTCTGAAGTAAAATGGAGCAGACATGTCTCACTGTCCAGAAAGTCTAAATTTTAAAAATATTTTAAATGCCATATTCTGTAGGTCTTTGAAGTATTTGAAGGTTACCTATCTATCTGAAATATCTCTATGTATATGTAGAAGACTTAAGTAACATGGCTACGAGTATGATTATCATAGATGACTAATTATTAATCTATTTTTAATTATCCATTACAATTTTAAATGAGCTATACAAACATAATACCTTAAACATGAGTAGAAATAGGCACACAGTATAACAAAATTAACTTTAAGTTTGTATTAATAGACTAAAGTCTATACCAATGTAAAACATTTTAAACAAGTTGTTGCTCTTTAGAAGTAAGTTCCTTAATCTACCCTTTTATCCTATTATATCTATATCCTATCCCCTTTTCTTCTTTAGAAAGAGATCGCATTTATAATCAACCTGATTTAAATAAAAATATTGGTTTTTCTCTGTCTCACACCAGAGGGCCCTTCTGATTTGGGACACAAGAATCTCTTAACCTTTTCTTTTAGCAGTATGTCTGGGTTAGAGAAGGAGTGAGCCAATTCCATCTCCAAAGCCAGCTTGATAATTTTGGGAATATGGGCGTAGTTTTTCTTACTACTTCCTGCTGGAGGGGGGGCTGTATCTTATGGGGACACAAAGACAATTTTAGGATTATGGAGTAGTCCAATAGGGTGAACCTCTGAGCCAGTTGCCTTGAAACCATTCTGAATGTCGGATCATCTGGGCCATGTGTCGTTGGAGACCTTTCAGGTGGTCTTGGCTGATCAAACCTGATGTATCTTAATCTGGAACAAATCCATAGCCTCTGCCTTTCTGTGGAAACAAAAGCAGAGACTCTTTTCCAAAGCAACATATCCTTATATCCAAATTTTGAAGTCAAGGTAACTTTAAAATTTACATATTTGTTGAACTCAACAGCTTTTATGATCAAATCTTTTTCTGCAGTTAAAAATCCCAAAGACAACATAAACCAGATTATCTGTGTAATATCCATCTTTGTAAGACTGAAACTACGCTGTGGCTGCTGGCTCCATCCACCTTAGCTTCCCAACATGGCAGTGGTACAGTTTATTGCCAGCTCTGGGTCTGGAGCCATGTGTCCCATGAACTATCAGAAGCAGTTTGATCAAAGCAGTGCATAGCCCAGAAACTTTTTTTTTAACTAGCAAAGGCTAAATCCACCACACAGCAGAGTAAAGTGCTGCTTGTAGACTCCTCATTCCTGCCCCACTGCAGGTCAGACACACAGGCCAGAAACCCGCCACAGTAGCTCAAACAGGCAGGCTGCCGCTAACTTGAGAGAGACAACTAGGAAGCTGTTTTTAGCTCTGTTTTAGAATCTTTTTTGTCAGGTTTTAGGTGGAAATTCTTGCCAACACTTTGGATGTCATTTGTAGTTAGAGTTTTCCTGCCTGGCCCAGTCAGGACAAATCTCTCTTACCTGCCAGTCCCACAGTTGCTCAGACCCAAACAAGTAAACACACAGAAACTTATATTGCTTACAAACTGTATTGCCGTGGCAGGCTTCTTGTTATCTACTTCTTCTATCTTAAGTTAACCCATTTCTGTTAGTCTATACTTTGCGACACGATCCACTGTGCTATTCGAATTGTCTTTTCTACTAGAGCCAATTCCTTCTCAGCATCGGCTAATAATTCTCTAGGACTATTTAATTCTTTGTCCCCTTCTACAGTATTAGCCAAATTTGTAGTCCATCTTTGGGTATTCCCATGATAGCCAATAAGTTGGAAATGCTTCCTAACAACTTTTGAAAATCATTAAGAGTCTTTAATAGATCTCTCATCAGTTGTACCTTTTGGGGTCTAATTTATTGTAACTCTATCTTATATCCTAAGTAATTAATAGAATCTCTTCTTTGTATTTTTTCAGGAGGAATTTGCAGTCCCCAGTGAGGCAAAACTTTTTTTACTTCTTCAAACATACTTTCTAATGTGTATAACTTTGGATCAGCTAATAGGATATCATCCATATAGTGATAAATTATGGATTGTGGAAACTTTACACGAATTATCTCCAATGGTTTTTGCACAAAGTATTGGCATAAGGTAGGGCTGTTTAACATTCCCTGTGGGAGGACCTTCCATTGATATCTCTTGACTGGATGAGAATTGTTATAATTAGGAACTGTGAAGGCAAATTTTTCTCTATCATTTTCTTGTAAGGGTATGGTAAAGAAACAGTCTTTTAAGTCAATAACTATTATAGGCCATTCTTTGGGTAGCAGAGAGGACAAGGGCATCCCAGTCTGTAGGGAGCCCATTGGCTGAATTACTTTATTAATAGCTCTCAGATCTGTCAGCATTCTCCAATTACCAGACTTTTTTTTAATAACAAATACAGGAGAATTCCAAGGGCTGGTAGATTCTTTAATGTGTTGAGCATTTAACTGCTCTTGAACCAGCTGTTCTAAAGCTTGTAGCTTCTCTTTTGTCAAAGGCCACTGTCCAACCCAGACAGGTTTATTAGTTAGCCATTTTAAAGGTAAGGCAGTTGGTACTTCTGAGAGTTCAACAGCAGTTGTGCTCTGTTTGTGGACAGCCTGAATGGTTGGTGACTGGTTTTTATAGCATGTTATGATATTATTTCTAGAAACATGCATTGGCCTGTATTCCTTTTCTGAGAGTGTAGGAATTTTAATCTGGGTATTCCACTGTTGTAACAGATCTCGGCCCCATAGATTTACTGCTACATTTGCTACATATGGCTTCAGCCTTCCTCTCTGTCCTTCTGGCCCTATGCATTCAACCCATCTCGAACTCTGTTTTATCTGAGATAGGGTGCCAATTACTAAAAGTTGGACATCTACCTCTTGAAGAGGCCAATTTGGATGCCATGGTTTTGGTGTAATTACAGTCACATCTGCACCTGTGTCTACCAGGCCCTCCAGAACCAAGCCATTAATTTGAATTCTAAGCTTTGGTCTTTGTTCATTTATGGAAGTCTGCCAAAATATTTGTTTTATTGTGTTCTTTGTAAACTGTGATTCATCTATCAGAGCTGTTTTATCATCCATTGCAGTATTGGTTTTTACATTAGGCATTGGTTTATTCAGTTGTCCTGGAAAGGAATGTCTTCCACAGTGGCTGGGAATGCTCTTACCATATTTGATTTGGGGGGCTGCAAGAGGCCCCCTGAGGCATTTCCCACCAGTAAAGGGTTGCCTCGTATATCTATTTTTGATCTGCTCTCACTGGTCCAATGTCAGCCTTTGCCATATCTTCTACATAATCCAGGAGGTGGTTGTGGTCTCCTGTTTAGGCTATTCCTAGAAGGAGTATTACTTCTAGGATTACCCCATGTACAGTTTTTACTTATATGACCTGGTGTACCACATTTAAAACATTCGGTACCACGGGGCCTTCTTTCTCCTCTGGGATTTGTCTCTCCTATCCAAGCCTCATTACTGTAGTTAAGAGATTCAACACTATTAGTATACTGAATCCATTCTTCCAAAGGAGCTGATCTGAACTTTAATGGTGCAAGTATTCTTTTGCATTCTGCATTAGCATTGTCGAATGCCAAGGACTCAGTTAGTACTTTTCTTAATTCTTTATCTGATACAGCTTTTGTTATAGCTGTGTTCAGCCCTTGTAAAAAATCAGTGAAGGGTTTGTGCTGTCCCTGAAATATCTTTGTGTATACCTCAGTTGGTTTTCCAGGTTCTGGAATTTTTTCCCAAGCATTTATAGCTGCTGTACAGCATAGGGATATTGTATGCTCATCATAAATGGCTTGTACATTCCTGTTAGCAAAACATCCCTCACCAAGTATTTGATCTTGGGAGATCTCAAAACCTCTGAGTTTACCTTGTTGTTCTAAATTTCTTGCCTCTTCTCCCAACCAGCTTTTCCACTGTAACTGCTGGCTATATTCTAGAACAGCTGAAATTAACTGATGCCAGTCATCTGGAATGATTCTTTGTGAGGTAAACCACGAATTTCACATCTGTTTCACGTATGTGGAGTGTATCTCATATGTAACTACTGCTTCCTTTATATTTTTAAAGTCCCTTGTTGAAATTGGTTGTAATGTATATGTTGTATATGGCTCGGGGTATGTGTCATCTGCTGGCTTCTCATGGATAATAACAGGATAAGCCATTCATTGTATGAGATCCATTTGGAGATGTTACAACCTGTATGGTCTTGCCCTTCTGCTTATTAGGTCCCTTGTCATGTTTATTGAGAGTTTCCTCTAGGGCTTGTAAACGAGCACCTAGGGTCTGTTCCAGGGAGTAAACCTCCTATCTTGTAAGGGATTCCAGATTTTTCATGGAATCATGGAAGTTTTTATGTTCTTCTGAAACACATGATTCCATGGACCTTATCTTATCAAGTAAGGATAATTTTTCTTCCTTATGTAGTGTCTGAGTAGCTACAACTTCACTCTGGAGAGTTAGTGTTCTATCCATTAAATACTCATATTTATTATCAATAAAAGCAATTTTGGGTACAAGCTTGTTTTGTAAATTCTGGTTAGCAGATTCCAGAGAGAGAATATTTTTATGTAAGCCTTCATTGCTGTCTTTTAAAACCTGTAAATCCTGGTCAGCAGATTCCAGAGAGAGAATATTTTTATGTAAATCCTGGTCAGCAGATTCCATAGACAGAATCTTTTTCTGTAAGCCTTCATTGCTAACTTTTAAAGCCTGTATCAGTCCCAATAATGACTCATCTTTGTTCTTATTATTAAACCAGTGTTTGAACACTGTGTGAATTATTACAATGAATGTCAAAATGGTACAGGCCAGATATGTCTTAGGAAGGTCATATATTTCCAGGAAAATGTCATTCATCATACAGGCAAAAAGGTTTTTAAATTCTTGTGAGGTAATGTTGTCAGCCATATTACAAGAATTACTCAAAATTTGTTAGTCAGTTTTAAGGTATAAAATTATCAAGTACTTTTACTTGAAAGAAGCTTACCTTTCCATGGTTTTGGGGGGGTGCAGTAGCGCTCTTCAGCCAGCAGGAGGCATTGGTATAACTCCAAAGCAAGGCCTGCTGGCGACCTTGGCTGGCAGCAGCTGAAGGCAGGAGCCAAGATGGCAGGGAGCTGGCACTCTGGGAGGAGTGGGAACGCCTCACTCACAGCAGAGGTTTTCGCTGGTCTAGGGGCTAAGTTAGGGAACTGATACCAGACTAGCTGCTCCCTGTTTTGGGAATGGAATCCTGTAGGCGTCCCCTGGTCAAATGGAACTTTGCAGGTGGGTTTAGGTCCCTGCCAGCCGGGAAGGAGGCTAAGGGAGGGAGCCAACCAGGCCTTAGGAATTTGCCCCACGTGAGCGCCAGATATTGGTGAAATTATTAAGGCCACTCCACGTAGTTAAAAGGGAGGTTTATTTTGTGGGGTAACTTACAAATGAAGGGATAGGTTGCAGGGTCTGGCAAAAGTATAGCGCATTCCGGCGGTGTTCTCTGGAGAACTCTGCTTGGTCTACCTCCAGCGTCCAGGGTCCCGGAACCAAGAGAGAGTGACCTCCTCTGGATCCTCAGTCTTCCACTCCCTCCTCCACCCTGCCTTGTGGACATGACCATTACTGAAGCCTCAATGGGGGTTGGAACTTCCAGGCCAATGCTTGGATGGCTATCCACTACAACCTACCCTCTAATGATAGCACTGTTGCTGAAATATTTTTCAGTGACACAGCCTAGTGTTACTCATCAAGGGAAGTGATAATGACAGGAGGTGGGAACTGTAGGGGACCATTTTGGAAGTTGGTTACTGTAGGGGTATTGAACCACCCTGCAAACCTCTCTGTTTCTTTCCTTTCTCCTGATCAAGTCAGGCACTCTAGTAGGTACTACTTTGTACTCTCCATGTCAGGCCCAGGCCATAAGGGGAGGAGAGTCTTCTGTGGGAATGTTGCTGATTGTTAGTGTGGAGTGTCCTCTCCCAAGGTCCATTCTGGAAGGTTGTGAGGGAATTGGCATATACCTCCCAAGCAGGCTCCTTCTGTGACTTCTTTACTTTTCACCTTCGGTGAAGAAGCTTCTCTTGGTCTTCATTGATGCTATGCTTCAACTTCCTTTTGAAAGTAAAGAACATTCTGTTGGGCTGACCTAGATTGGGCACAGCTAATGAAAAAGTGCATTTTTCCAGAATCTGAGGCAGTTAGTCTCTAGATGAAATTTATTTAATGAAGAAATTACTTTCAGTGGATTCTTGAAACAGAATTATGGGTTCATGTAAAGCAAACTGGGAAGAGCAGCAAACTCAAAGTTTAAGGAGAAGCTAATGGAAACTATTTCCTAAGGATCTTCCCCTCTGGTTTTCATCTGAGCATCCCTCCCACCTCTCTCAGCCTCTGAATCACCTAATAAACACATTTGCTCTTGCTGGGCCTGGTGATTGGCTCAGCATGAGCACAAGATCCAGCATGAGTCAATTGGAACCAAGATGATTCAACTCAGGAACTTTTGTTGAACTGGTGGACTTGACTCCTAACTGTGTATCAAACAGGCTCAAGAGATTGAGGAAGAGCCCAGAGCACCTTACCTCATTGCTGTAGATGAACTGTGGTAGAATCCAGCTCTACAAATTCTCTTTTGGCTTCAGCCAGTTTGGATCACCCAATTCTGCCAACCATGCTCAATCTAGTTAATGTCAGCCTCCTTTGTAAGTGATCAGGTGATGCCACCTGATGTTGTAATACAGTACTTTGGGCACAGATGGTGTGGAATGTGTTTTTGTTTGTTTGTTCTCTTTCTGTCATGTGTGGGACTTTTTGGACATGCTTTATTCCCACTCAGCTGGGAATAAAGCCAGATTCATCTCTTTATCCTGGTGCTCATGAGGTTCAGTGTCAGTCATACAGTCACTGACACATTGAACCTGAACCTCTTCATGAGACTGTTCAGCTGTGGAGAGTAGTATGAGATGTGATCCAAGACACCTTTTTTCTCTGCTGTCAGTCTAATGTGGAAATAAATGAGCTATCCAATAACAGAGCTAGACAGGGAGTCTGAACCCTTGCCATTGTCTTCAGGCCAGTTTTCCCCACTGTTAGCTTTTCATGGAAAGTTAAATCATTTACAGCAACCCCCTACCCACTGCACTCATCACAGCATCAGAATTATACACTCTATTGCTCTGCAATTAAGCAATAATGTAATTAGAAATGATATGGCAAAGATGATGCTCTGTGGGGTCCCTTCTTGAAAATGATTTGCTTAAATATTGAGCTCAATGCTGAAAAAGACTAAACATACATGTTTCTATTTCTTTCTTTCTTTCTTTCTTTCTTTCTTTCTTTCTTTTTTTTTAGTTTTTTTTTTTTTTTGAGGCAGGGTTTCTCTGTGTAGCTTTGCACCTTTTCCTGAAACTCACTTGGTAGCCCAGGCTGGCCTCGAACTCACAGAGATCTGCCTGGCTCTGCCTCCCAAGTCCTGGGATTAAAGGTGTGTGCTACCACCGCCCAGCATTTCTATTTCTTAATATTGGAAGGAATTGTCTCAGAACAATTGTGGACTATGAGCCATCACTTCTGTGTTGCCTGTTCTTTTCTGCCATGAGCTGCATCCAAGAGCCCTCTCCCCTGTGATATCCTGCTAATCACTCCACAGGCAGATCAAACCCTTTTATCACGTTTCCACACCAAGGTCTTCCATGCCTTACTGAGAGCCAGGTGACAGCTGCTTTGTAACAACCACCGTGTTCCCTCTCTTGGAGCCAGGACAACAGGCTTCTAGGTCAAGGTGGTGCATAATTGGAGCCCCATTCCTGGAGCACAGGCTCTGCCTGGGTCCCAGGTAGGAGTCTGGGTTGTGTACAGAGAGGTTAGACATGCAGGATAATCAATTTCAGGGCTATTATTCTCTGATGTGATGCCCCTTTCTCTGAAATAAAGCTGTGAGCCCCCCCCCATAAGACCAATGTATGCTTCTGAGGGTTGAAGGAAAAGTCAGATTCTCTATCTGCCATCCTCACTTTTTTTTTAGATTGCAATTCTGCTCCAAATGAGTGCTGCTCATACCCTGATAGTGGATTGAGCAGGTCCCTTGGCTAGTGAGAAGAAAAATGCTCAGAAGGGCATGACTGGCCACATTCATGAGAGCCACTGAAGTAGGACAGTCTGGAGCTGATGACAATTGAGGCAGTGGATAGGACAGGATAGAATAGAACAGGTGAGGGATGGGTGTTAAGGGGAATATACAAGTTTATAAGACATGGGTATGACTGTAGACCAAAATCTATCACAAGATGCAGACTGGACAGCGGTGAGATAGGTAGGAGGCTAGGAAAACAGGATGGAAGGCTGATGGCCATTTTGGGACTAGGAAAGGAGGAGACAGCTGAAACAGCCCAAGTGAAGTTGTTGAGCCAGAAGTGCTGTGTCAGGATGTAGAATCAGTGATGTTACCATCATGCTTTCTGGCAGATGATGGGGTAAGTATCAGGGCTGGGATCTGATTTGATCATTACTTGCTGAAAGCAATTACTAGGCAGCAAGTTTAATGGTTTGGTTTGTAGGCTGTGTTAAATGTCCTGTAGGCTGTGTTAAATGTCCCTGTGTTTAAAAAAGCTCCATCAAAATGTCATTGACAACTCACTCCTTATCACATCTCAACCAGAACAGTCTTCCTTTTAATCTTTGCTTTTAAACAAATAGGCTCTCGTGTTGAGCATAGAGAGGGATGGGTAGGTTACTCAGGAAACCAAAAGAGAGGTTAAGCATGTTCTTATTAGAGAATCTTATAATGCCCTGCAACTGAACATCTACAAGGCTGTGTTAGTACCTCCTTGGAATCTGTTAAAGATGCAGGTTCCCAGGCCTGACCCTGGGAAGCACATTTCAGTACAATGCTGTAAGGTGAATGTATGGAAATGCTTGAAAAGTACTGCTAGGATGGATGCCTATTCTAGCACCTTCTAGGCCACATGGATACCAGTGGATTTCTTTATGAGTATCAGTAGGTGGAGCAGATGCCTTTTTTATGGTAAAGTGCATTAGGAAGGGAGAAATGGAGAAGGAGGGGGGAGGATGGAAAGGGAAGAAAGAGGGAGGGATGGAGGAGGGAGAGAAGGAAGAGAGAGAGGAAGAGAGTTGTTCAAAAGCATGCTTTCTTTAGGAAGCTGGGTGTATGAGACCAATACCAGGCCTACAATATTCTGAGCAAACAGAACCAGTAAACACAGAGAGAGGGTTTATATGAGGAGGGGGAAATTAAAATGATAGCAATTGACCAGCAAGATGGCTCAGTGGGTTAAGGTGCTAACACCAAGCTTAATGACCAGTCCCTGGGACTCACTTAGTAGAGAGGTAAAAACACACACCCACAAGTTGTTCTCTGACCTCCACATACTTGAAGTATGCAACTCCCAACAAATGAATGCAATAAAAATTGTTTTGAAATGTTTTTTTTAAAGTCTTTCTTAAGAATCATTTTAGTTTTTAATCATGTGTGAACAGCTGTGTGGGTATATGCCTATGAATGCAGGTGCCTAAGGAGGCCAGACATGTCAGATCTCCTGGAGCTGGAGTCACAGGTGGTTGTGAGCTGCCCAAGGTGGGTTCTGGGAACTGTACTTTGGTCCTTTGGAAGATCAATAAGTATTCATAACTTTAGAGCCATCCCTCTAACTCTCCCCAAAAATAACTTTGAAAATATAGTGGTGATGTTTTAGTCCACCTGAACAGTTACATCAAGTGATAGTCCTGGAGAGCATCCATGAAGTCTGTCCAGCTTATAGAACTAACTAATTGCTCACCTTCTAGAGAATGGAAGGCCCAAGAAAAAGGCAGTGAAACATTTGGTGTCTGGTGAACCTCTTACTGGCTCAGGTAATATTATATCCTTCTGAGGTCTTTGATGTAGTTGAAGACTAGATAGTTATAATTTTCCTTAGTTATGGTAAAAGGTAAGTTAGATATGAAACCTTAGACTCACAAATATAGGATAGATAGAATATTTTCTTTAATTTTGCCAAATACAAATAGACTAGATAATGTAACTAATTCTTGGTTGATAACTGCTTTGTTATATGTAATTTTACTATGTGAAAGTTAAAATCTTCCTGTTTGAAAAAGAGAAAAGGTGGAGTGTTGTGGATGATTGATTGATAAAGTGCTGATTGGCTAGTAGCCAGGTAGGAAGTATAGGTGGGACAAGGACAGAGGAGAATTCTGGGAAGTGGAAGGCTGAAGAAGAGAGACACTGCCAGCCACGTGATGAGAAGCAACATGTTAAGATACTGGTAAGCCACGAGTCATATGACAACTTAAAGATTAATAGAAATGGGTTAATTTAAGATATAAGAACAGTTAGCAAGAAGCCTGCCACAGTCATACCATTTATAAGTAATATGAGTCTCTGTGTGTTTACTTGGTTGGGTCTGAGCGGCTGCAGGACTGGCGGGTGACAGAGATTTGTCCTGACCATGGGCCAGGCAGGAAAACTCTAGCTACAGGATGTCAAACACCCATATCCTAGTAGGCGGTCAAAATTTTTCTTCAGCTCCCACCATCCTATAACAGATGAAATCTCACCCTTGGCTGCCATGAAGCTGACATAGTCCTGATGAAGACAAAGATAACTGTCAGCTGTTAGATTCACTGTCCCTGTAAGAACCTGACTCTGGCTATCCTAAGCTGGAGAGAATATCTGCTAATGGGACTCAGAATCAGGAACTTGAAGGGGTGGCACTAAAGGAGCAAAATGAGTCAGGCTGAAGAAACCATAGTCAAAGCCATAGAAAAGGACCGTCTGGTAAATGTGCTTTTCTTTATTGGAGAATGCAAGGTATTCTCTCCATTCCTGAAAACTCAAACAGTGCCTTGTAACTCAAGATTCTATGGTTACTTGTCCTTGAGATGGGGGAAAGGAGTCACATTTGCCCCCTCATTGTGAATCTATATCTGACTTAGCTTCAGAAAACAAAATCATGGTAATTATTTAAGGAAACACCAATTTCATATCATATTGAAGGAAAAATGGAGGCAGGACACTAAACCCTGCAAGATATGTGTCCTAGAACAAGGATTTTATTTGGGAGTGATTTTAAAATAGCAGAGAGCATGATCTGGAAGAAGAAAGCTAATTGCAGATGTGTTGTCTAGGCTGCAGATGTGAGAGGCTGAGGTAGAAGCTTAGATGCACACTGAAAACAGGAATAGAGGTAAGCTCCAAGGCATACTTCTAATGTGGCCCTCTATTTGGCTGATGAGGCTTATGGCTTAAAAGAGACCCTGGAGAGGAAAGCAGAGAAACAACAAGTATGTCTGAGTCATCTTTTTCTTTTGTACAAGTTCTTTCCTCAGTACTCTAGAAGCTTCCATTCCCACAAGACTACAATCATGGCACAAGAAGCATCTGATACAGATGCAGCACATCTCAAAGGCAAGTCTCTATCTTCCAGGTATTGGGGTCCTGTAGACTTCCACTTTAGTGGATGCCCTAAAGGGCTGTCCTTATCTCAAGATCGTTTGCATATGACCTTCCATGTGAATTTCCCCTTTGAAACTTTTTTTGTTATTTTTGTTTTGTTTTTTTTTTTTATTTTTAAAGACATGATCTTGAGATATATATATAAAATGCTTTTCCTGAGCTCACAGCACTCCTCATGCTTCAGACTCTTGAGTGCTGTTAACTAGAAGCATTTGTGGCCACATCCAACCTTCCCTTTTATTCAAGAGAATCAATGATGTGAGTGGACAGCTCAGGAACAAGCCAGGACAGAGTTTCCTGACTTTTTCTGTGGTTTTATGGATTTAATTCTCTAATTTCTATTTTGTAGCAAGTGTCACTGTAGCATTCAGGCACCATGCATCTGTTCAATAAAGAAAAATCAATTGCTGAAAATACTTCCTATTTGATAGATCATTTCCTTGTCTTTGCCTAATAAAATTTAGGGAGGAAATGGCAAATACCTTGTTTACTTGACTGGTTCTAGTTTTCCACACAATCCCCAGGTTGCTCTGGTTCTTTGTGGAATCTCTATAGAGTAGCCTTGTTCTCTTGTCTCCTGTGGGTCTCTGTGCACAGAGCAGCCTGGCTCTGGCAGGGAGAATCCCAACATTTGTTTTAGAGTTTTTCTTATTGTTTCTAATCTGTGGCTTATCCTCTGTATCCACACATATGTCTCCACCCACCATGACAGGTGCCCTGTGGTTCATGTGGCACCATCTCTCCCAGGATTCTGGAATCACTCAGCACACACAACTCTCTGTGGCTGACTCACTTGAGCATATGCTACACGTCGTAGCCCTTGTCCAGCTTTTATTTGTGTTCTTGATCTGCTTCTTAGATTCTTCACACAGGCTGCTTTTGGCTCAGACAACCAAAGATTTTCTGAGCTTTGTCTCCACATTTCAAGACACCTCAGAAAGCAATCCATAAGGTTGCCACTTCTGGTTTTGCCCAAGTGACAGCAGCTTTGGTTGTAGGGAAAGCTGGCTGCTTGTGTGTCTAATAGAACTTTCAAAATGGGGGGAGGGTGGTGGCTTGTGATGGTGTATCATCTCAAATGACATTTTAACTAAGCTAAAGTGCTCTAGGTGAGCACTGTCATCCTTCCTCCCCAGGTACCCCATCACAATTAATTAGTTCTCCTGAGTTCCATCTGAATTCATTACTGAGTTCACTGCAATTCAGCTTCAATTCTAGCTTACTGTCTTTAGTCTTCTTCATAGATTCTCAGTTTCTTTCTTTCATGGTAGAGAGGGAAGGTGTCTCACAGTCAGCTATGTTTCCTGTTTAGGAAGTCATAATCTGGGTGATGGATGAATGCATGTAGCTCTGCCCCAGCTCTCCACAGCATTATGTGCCCATGTCTCCCATGGTTGCCACCTCTCTAGTTCTTTACCCACAGTTTGGAAGGACGGTATGGTACATGATCACCCATCACAGTTGATGCCTTAGCCTCCCCACTTAAGAGATCTGCTTGGTGCCACATTGAGCCACTCAGGAAGTATGACTGAAAGTGTTATTCCTAGACAGTGTCTTCCACAGAGTAAGTGTGCTTCTGAGAGCAGGTGGAGGGGAGCAGATTTACAATTAGATCTTATATTTGGATGTGTGCAAAAATGTCTTTTTAGAATTAATTTTACTATTTTCATCTCATTACAGAAATAATACATTCTTTTTACAGAATAGACAGACCTTAACCAGGCATTAAAGTCCACATGATCCCATCTGCCTGCAAAACATAACTTTGTGATGATATATTGTATACCCTAATAAAATTTTCCTGAATATCAGAGAAGAGAACAAGCTACTAGATTAAACATAGAGGTCAGGCAGTGTTAGCACAGATGTTTAATCCTAGCATTCGGGAGGGAGAGATCTGTCTGGATCTCTGTGAGGTCAAAGCTACCCTGGACTACATGAGATTGATTCAGTCTGAGAGAGAAACAGAGCCAGGCAGTGGCAGCACACACTTTTAGGCCCAGTACTTGGGAGTCACATGCCGTTAATGCCAGCCTTTGTTACCAGTGTTAGGGAAGCACACATGTCATTAATCCTAGCGCTAGGAAGGAAGTCATATGGCTCGGTGAAGAAAGGTATATAAGGCCCAAGGAGACAGGCATTAAAGTGTTTTCAGCTGGAGGCACTTTTGGCTGAGGACTCAGAGGCATTCAATCTGAAGATACATGGAGTTGGCAAGGTGAGATGTGGCAGTGACTTGTTCCTTTGTCTCTCTGATCTTTCAGCATTTACCCCAATATCTGGCTCTGTGTTTTTTATTATAAGAATTTATTTTTATTAGAATTTATTAGAATTTGTGCAACATAACTTTTTATTTTTCTTTGAGGCTGGGGCTAAAAGCCAGGGATTTGTGTATACTTGGCAGATGTTCTAACATTTACCAACACTCCCAGGCCAAAACATAAATTTTAACACCTTGGTGTGTAGACATATAAATCTGTGTGTGTGTGTGTGTGTGTGTGTGTGTGTGTGTGTGTGTGTGTGTGTGTGAGAGAGAGAGAGAGAGAGAGAGAGAGAGAGAGAGAGAGAGAGAGAGAGAGAGAGAGTGTGTTTCTCTTTTGGGATTCAGGTCCATTTTAAAACATGTTGTTGAAGAGTGCTCTTCAGAGGAACTGTGGAGTGAATCCTTTGGGAGGGTAATAAATCAAACCCCAGATTTTTTGTGCTATTGGTTCAAGTAAGACCTAGAAATCATTAACTGTTTGCAAGGTTGGGGGTATTGAGGGTGTCTCACAATCTAAGAATGTCTGTATCTTTGTCTCTTCTTCCTTCTATTCACCCATCTACCCATCTGTTCACTCTCATCCATCCCCACCCATCTACCCTCACTCATTAATCTACCTACTCACCCCACCTATCTACCCATCCATCCACCCACCCACCATCCATTGATGCATGTGTGTATCCATCCATGTACTCCAGCTATAAATCAATTGGTCTATCAATTTATCCATATACCTATCAGTGCATGCATTCATCCATCAGTTATCATTTATTAGCTAGTCATGTACTTCTCCATTGAATATTGAAAGACTGACATGAAAATCCCATGGGAAAAGGCAGGCTGGCTGATTGAGAGCCTCCTCGGGGAGTCTCATGCATGCAGTGCGCATACTTACGGCATTCACCAATGATTGGATTACACAGTAAAAGATTAACATCCTTGCTGCACAAATTAAAAATGCTTTATTATTTGTAGCATGGAGTGGGCCAGCTAAAGATCAGGCATCTTCTCTTTGAACAACATAATTGAATACCTCTCATCCTGAACCCCTTGCTATATTGATTTGAATTAATTATTTGTGCATTTGTACTCACCTGGCTTCCCCAGTCCAGGAGTGCCCCTGCAGTGCAACACTGCACAGCCACCATGCCTCCAGCCACCACCCCTAGTCTGAAAGTGTTGGCACTTCTAAGCACAATGGAATCAGATTTTGCTGATAAAGGAGAGACGTTCTTGTAAAACTGACATCCTATTAGATGGGAATTAGCGTTCTGAAACATGAATGTGGATTGCCTTAGCTAAAAGCATCCATTCATTAGGTTAGGGTTTGGAGACGCTGCAAGAGGTGGCAGTGGGAGGGACTGAGGGCTGAGGAAGCCAGGCTCAAATAGCCATTGCCTAGACTTTTGCCATTTAGAGAACAGAAATCTGTTGAGCTGCTCATGGGAAGTCCACCAGCTTGGTAGATACACTAGCAAATTGTATTGTAGACATTCTTACTGCAGTCTCTTTTCCAAAGCCAAACAGAAAATTTGTATTTTGTAATTTACCCAAAGAACTATTCATGAAAAAAAGTAAGTTAACATTTTCAAGGAAAATGGAAACTTAGGTCATCTGCCATCCAGGTTCACTTTGTTGATGTCTTCTTAAAGGGAAAACAGGACACATGTTGTTTTGAAAACACCGATTACTGGTTCAGGCTGAGAGTTAACTTAAACCTTTGACTTCAGCCTTCTTGGAGGAGAACTCTGTTTGGCTTCCCTGTCACCTGGCCATGGAAAGCCACTAGAATGGCCACATCCAACAGGGATTGTGGAGGTGAAAGATGGAATGGAGACTGGTCAAAGCACACGTTCTCATGTCTACAGGTGCTGGGACCATGTGCCTGCATGAGGCAAGAGGGTCACACTCTGAGTGACAAGCTCTCAGGGAGCCCGGAGACAGTTTTGCAGTGGTGTTGCTTGGCACCTACCAATTGTCACCAAGTACAAATGTAGATACCATGTGCTTGTGTATTATGAGCCAGAGAGCTGGATTTTTACATGAGAGTGCCTAGTGTGATAAGACAATAAGAAAACTCGCTATTGCATGCCACTCAAAATGTCCTGTGAGTCAGGTGCGGCATGAGAATGTCCAGTTTTCAGGTATAGGTCAGAGATGGAATTGGAGGTAAATTTGTCTTGAGCATGCAGTTGTTACTGTGTGCCACACAGGGCCCCCTCAAAGAAATGTTATTCTTCCTTTGTTTCAGGTTCACCTTTACAGACAAGATCTGTCACTCACTGTCATGTTTATGATGCCATGTTGTTGTTGCTCTGCCTGTGACCTCATTCATTCACTTAGTAATTTTTTTTTTTTTGAGACAGGGTTTCTCTGTGTAGCCTTTCACCTTTCCTGGAACTCACTTGGTAGCCCAGGTTGGCCTCGAACTCACAGAGATCCACCTGGCTCTGCCTCCCGAGTGCTGGGATTAAAGGCATGCACCACCACCACCTGGCAGTCTTTTTTTTTTTTTTTTAAGATTTATTTTATTGTACATACAGTGTTCTGTCTGCATGTGCCCATTCAGGGCAGAAGAGGGCACCAGATCTCATTTACAGGTGGTTGTAAGCCACTATGTGGTTGCTGGGAATTGAACTCAGGACCTCCGGAAGATCAGTCAGTGCTCTTAACCACTGAGCCATCTCTCCAGCCCCAACTTAGTAATTTTTGATAATGCAATAAGTATCCACCTCTCATCCTAAAAACCAAAGTCTTGATTCTCACCTGTGTCTACCTGTGGGCTCCTTGTCACCCTGCATCTCTCATCTGAGTGACCATCTCGACCACTTGCTTCTTAAGACAGTTTTAGTTACATATTTTCTTGAAAAATATACTTATTCTACATCATTTATTTATCTCCCTCTCTCTCTCTCTCTCTCTCTCTCTCTCTCTCTCTCTCTCTCTCTCTCTCTGTGTGTGTGTGTGTGTGTGTGTGTGTGTGTGTGTGTGTGTGTGTGTGTCATGGCACACATTCAGAAATCAGGGGACAACTTTTGGGAGTTTTTTCCTTCTACTGTAGAACTCTGATCATCAGGCCTGGGGCAAGTACCTTTTACCCACTGAGCCATATAGCCAGCCTATCTACCCCTCTCTTTATCTGTCTTTCTCTATCATCCATCATCTCTCTCTCATCTATCAGTCATATATCTATCCACTCATCCTTAACTGTCTGTTTTTTGATAATTTATTATCTATTATCTCTATGTCTGTATATATCTGTCTGTCTTCTCATCTATTAATCATTGGTCTATCTACTATCAATCATGTATCTAGCATTATCTAGTATGTATGTATGTATGTATCATCTGTGTATGATACATATCAATCTTATCTTTTCAATACAATCAATCTTATCCTTTCTTCCATCTATTACATATTGGGTGTCTGTTGGCTTTGGCTCAGTTTTTCATTGTTTGGGACTTTCTTTTTTTTCCCAGTTACCAGATGGATGCTGAGGTTCAGTGTTTGGATCCTTATACCATGTGGTATTCCATCATAAAAATATTCTACAGCATCCATTCACTGTCCTGCTTACAGGCACTTATTTCCAGGTTATATGAAAAAAACTTTTATAAGATCTTGGTATACATATCCAAAGCTTGATACTCAGACATGAAATCTTTGGGTCAGAGTGTGTCTGCAAGTTCAATTTTAATAACCAGTGTCCAAGATCTCCCTGATGTGTTTGTACCAAGTCATGCCACAGTTGATCCTCAGTGATCTTGTGGATGGACCCATGTTCTCTTTAACACTTGGCACTGTCACAGTTTTAAAGTTTTAATAATTAACTGGGCATGGTCATTGTAGTTCTGGTTTGCTTTTTTTTAAAATCACTATTCAGACTGAATGCATTTATGTTTGCTGTCCCTGTTTTACTTCCATGACAGGGTGGTTCATGTGTTTTATCTATTTTTCCATTGGCTGTGTATTTCTTACGAAGTATGTGTGTGTGTGTGTGTGTGCCTGTGTCTGTATGTCTGTGTCACAGTATGGCCTCAGCTACAATGAGGTAGACCAGGTTGGCTAGGAACTGACACTGATCATCTTGTCTGCCTCCAAAATGATGGGGTTGCAAGCAAGCTCCACAACCTCCAGCTAATTTTGACTTTCTTTGTAGTGGCTGTGAATAAACTAACACTCTTAGATCTAGTGCAGTCAAAACTGTCGACTAGCTGGACACTGTCAACTAGCTAGACATGATGGCATATACCTATAATCCCAGTAGTCAGGAGGCTGAGACAGAAGGATCATTTCAAGTTTGAGGCCAGCCTAGGCTTGTCTCAAAAACAATAAACAAACAAAAAAGCTATTTACCTATAAGCAATTAGTATCCTTTCTTTTCCCTGTTTCTAATACAGAGTCTTCCTGTGTAGCCTAGGTTGGCATCAAAATTTAGATCCTCCTGCCTCAGCCTTCTGAATACCATCTGTGTTTTCTTCTAAGAGTTTTCTTATTTTAACTCTTGGAAAACATTGAGTGCAGGCAACATTGAACTCCTGGTTGTTTTGTTGTTGTTGTTTGATGGTGGTTGGTATGGTTTTTTTATTGTTGTTGTTTTGGGTTTTTGTTGTTGTTGTTGTTGTTTTCCTAGGGTTTTTTTCCTTTGATAGTTGGTGGTAGATTTGACTTGGTGTGAAGTCATGTTTTTTCTTACTTGAAATATGCTTTTGGTGCCCATGGGTTTCTGTTATTTAAAAGAGCTCACCACTGTTGGTGTTTCTATACTTTGCCTCATGTTGTGCCTGCAACCACAAAATAGGGAGGTCTCTAATAAAGATCTTTCTCTTATTCTAGTAAAGGCATTCTCTTATTCTCAGTGGATGGTCTTGGTTCTTGGCTGAGGACAGCAGGGATCCCTGCAGGGCAGCAGTGTGACTGCACAACGTCTGGGCATTCAGGCTGGCTGGAGTTTCCCTGTGCAGATGTGCACATGAGCACAGTGCAGACACATGCATGAACTATGTGGATATGCTGAGCTTCTTGCCATGTCCTTTGGACATGCTGGTGGAATCAGAGCATTCATTGTCAACAAATGTAATTTGAGGAGGGTTCCTAGCAAAGCTATAGTGGTTAAGCCTCACCCAGAAGCATCAGAAACCCATTTGATCTGAGCACAGTAGCCCCCATGTGGCCCTGTTTATTGCATTTGAACCAAGGCCCACCTTGTACAGGTAAGGCAGACCCTATGTCCTCTGCGTCAGAGCTGCATCTAGGAACATGGAATTAAGCTAAGAGTAGAATTTGTAATGTTACTGTATTTGATCATATCACTCGAAGAATTTCTGTTCTTCCTGCCAAGGACAAGCTTTTGAAAGACTGATTACTGCCTAAGAACAGGAGTAAGTTGGCCCTTGGGAGGTACTACCAACCAGCATGTAACCTTTATCAGGACTGCAGAATTCAGGGCTTTCCCCAGGCCTAGGGCATGTAGACCTCCCCATCCTATTTGCTTCTTCTCCCAGGCTCAACCTGTGACTCTCGTTCTTCCTCTACCTCTAATTATAAAGTAATTGTCAAACCAACCTCCAGAGTTCCAGTTGGACCCTGGAACCCAAGCAGATTGGGTACTATTTATAGGTTGAGACCAGAACACCCCACAACCCAAGTGTGCTTGTCACATAGAAATAAGTTATATTGTCCTTGGACCCTACTCATGCCTGTCTATGTCTGAAACCAAATACGAAGAGGACAAGGGGTATGGCAGTGAGTTTTGTGGATTTCCAGTTTGGGTGGATCTTGTCTTTCCAGGTTTGTTTGCTTAATGTCCATCTCAGTGCAGGTTGTGCTTCTGTCTTCCTGGAAAGATGCAGGAGGGGCACAGCTCACAAGTCTGCACTGTGAATCTGCAGGTGCACACTTCTCCCTTAGTGCCCGTGGTGAACCAGTAGGACCCAACATACAGGGCCCAGGGCTTTGCTTTTGTTTCCTGCTTGGCCAGAGCTTCTGTATGAGTTCTTTTGTCCTGTTGCCAGAGAGTACTTCCTCCATATTCATGTCATTTAGTTCTTAGAGCATCCAACAATTGTTCCTGTTGACTTGCTATAGCTTTGGCCAGGTGTTCAGGTTGACCGCCATGCTAGAAGATGAAGTATTTATCCCTCTTTCTGTTCCAGGTACCACTTTTTTATTGTTGTTGGTGGTGGTCTGGTGTTTGTTTGCTTGTTTGTTTGTTTGAGACAAGGTGTGGCTGGCCTGGAACTCTCCTTCCTTAGCCTCTTGAGTAGTAGGATTAAAGGCATGGATCAGCACACCTATCTCTAGGGTGCTTTGAGAGCCCATGAGAGCAGTGCCTCCACAGGCCACCTACCTCTCTTTCTCATGCCCATTACACCAGAGTGGGAACTCAGCAGCGACTTGGCTTACTTCATGTGTGCAGCAGGATCTGGCTTTGTTGATGGGGGCAGATTTTCTGAAGTCCAACCCTGCACTGGTCATCTGGCACATCACCCTGTCTCTAACACATGTCTCTCTATTCAACCTGGCATCTGAGAAATGCCTTTTTCTCTTCCCAAGCACAGAGGGCTAAGATGTACAGTGATATTAGCCAAGTGCTGTGTCGAGTTCACTGTAAAAACAAATGATCTTTCTGGGAATAATCACTATCCACCAAACAAAAGGGTTAAATTTGCATCTCAATTGGTGTTGATCAATAAAAATGAAAGGTGGAACAGCCTGATGTATCCACCCGAAACAGTGGTCCTGAAGATTTTTTCACATAGCATCCAGTATATCAGCTTCATGCAAGGGTCTCTGCACATGTGGGACTTTCCAAACATGATATTTATCTTTTCTCTTACCTAAGCAATTGATCATCTAAATGCTGAACTTGTCAAGATAGGCAGGATTGTAGTAAAGTAAAAAGCAGACCCCCCAAAAGTCACTGAGTTGGAATAAGCTCATTCCTCATCAAACCCTATGTCTATCACTACTGCCCAGCAGATGAGGTGCTGCTTATCAGTTATTAGTGTCCCATAATTACATGTGTGTGTGTGTGTGTGTGTGTGTGTGTGTGTGTTGCTATTTTGAATGTTCCTGTTGTCATACTGGAGGAGAGTGCTTCAGAGAGTCTTCCATCAGCAAACAAGTATCTTGGATGAACCCATTCTTCCTGTAGGTGCTGGGTGCTTGTGGCCCCACCTGCTATTGGATGCTAGAAAATGTTGACAATACATGATGAGTCAGAGGAGACAGGAAGAATTTGGTAAGTAATACTGACAACTACACATATTGAACCATAAGTTAAACCAAGCACAGTGACTTACACCTATATTCCCAGCATTTAGGAGACATAGGAGGCAAAAGAAGCTTACAAGTTCAAGGCCAGCCTGTGCTACATGGGAGTTTCAGGCTAGCCTAGGTTATAGTGTGAGATCTTCTCATTTGAAGAAAAACATGACATTCAAATAAACAAACCAATCCAAAACTAAAACAAAACAAAACCCCAAAATAAACAACAGTTGTAAAAGTCTGGCTATATTTTAAACAAACAACAGGTCTGGGTATTTAATGGAATTCTGTCATGAAATGAGTAAAAAATAGCTCCCAGGGCATATCAGTGTCTCTGAGACAAGCAACCTACTCTCAATCTCACAGATTTCAGAGGCTAAAAGCCATCTGTAGATACAAGATAAGAAAGTACAGGTGACTATCCATCTCTCTTTGAGGATCACTAAAGCTGGGATCAGTACAGGCTGGTATATAAGCTCACAGTAGGTAAGTGCACCTCAGATCTTCTGAAGGCCAGAGGAGAAGGCTGGCTCTTGGCTTACACAGTAGCTCTCTCCCTTTCAGGATTCATTCTTACTTCTAGGAAGTTCCTTGTCCCTTGGCTGGCTGGCAGGTACTCTTGTCTGCTCACTGAGGCCTAGACAGGTAACCTTGACTGCCTTCCATGTGGGGGATATTCAAGTGGTGTCTGTGAAGAGGAGGTCATAGTGTCTGGCTGCAGCAGGCACTGAATCTTGAAAGTCATACACAGCTTTAGAAAAATCTATTTAAAAGTTTTTTTTATTCAACTGTTATTCAGTAATATACAGTAGAGTTTATAAACAACTATACCCTTGTTTCCAATCTTTATTTAAAAATAAATATTATTGACAGTGACTTTTAATTATGATGTTTCTTTTTAATCAAAATTTCTCCAAAGAAATAATTTAATAAAGAAAATCCCCCAAAGAAAATGTAAATTCAAAAAAATTTCTAAACACAATAATCTCCTAAAAATATTTTACTTTGTCAGAAAGGCTTTGACTTGACATTTTTTTTTAACATATTATCCTCAAAGTACCTGCTCAACAGTTCGTGCAAAATGAAGATTCAGAGGGAATGTGAAGGAAAGAAAAATATATTGTACATTGCCGTGGAGTACTCAGCACCCCATGCACACTGCACGGCCTGCACTCCATCCTATTTGGAAACTTGTTGCATTATTTTAAGTCTTCTAAATTTGTATGACTTCCCCAAAAATATGATTTATTTATTTCTGTGTGGACTTCTTCATGCTTCCCTTGGTCCCTGTGTCCATGTGGCAAGGTGTCCTCCCCAGGGTGCCTACTGAGGTTTTATGGCTGTCAGTGTCCCAGCAGTGGGTGTAGGAACTTATGCAGAGCTAACAAGAGCAGAGACAGCAGAGGGTCTGCACTGTAGCCAGGGACAGTACCTATAGGTGAAGAGAAAACAGACAGTTAACTGGATTCCTGATAACCTGGAACACTGAGGCAGACCAGAGCCAAGGGAGGCTTCTGAAACCACAGTAGCCAGCTGGAGGCTGCCATGGCTGCTTCAGCTTAAGGATGGAGCCAACTGTGGTCAGACATAAATGCCCTTGCCCTGAGGTCGATGTGCTAGACTGCAGTTCAGAAGTCCAAGCCATTGTCTTATTTCACTAAAAACAACTAGCTTCTTTTGTCTTCAGCACAATTTTTCCAACTGTCCTGGAAATGAAGGCTCACCTCCCCCACCTCCTCCATGAAGATGCCACATCCACACACAGTTCCAGCTTCCATGCAACCTCTCCAAGCTCCTGCCTAGATGGCACAGCTCAGCATCCACACAGGTCCTGTTTTGGGTGGTTTCTGTGTCTGAGTCTTCCTTCCATAACCAAGCTGTCAAGCCACTTTTTGAGGTGGGGAACTTAGTAATCACAGGCTGTTATGGGTGGATACCCAAGATCCCACATATTTGGCCCCACACTGTCTGTGTCACATCCACCTCTTTCTCCAGTGCCTGGGTGCCTGGTCTGCCTCTGGGCACTAACCGTATGCATGTCTTCATCCCACCTCCTCTGGACCACTGCTTGGCTTCTTGCCTGTTCTTAAAGTGTCCAGATGTTGCAAAGACCTCCCTGTGTAGCCAGGAAAAGCCCATCCAAGAGCTCTGGGCTCTTGAGCTGCAAAATATCCTGCTCCTCCTGGGCTTCCCTGCTCCTCTGACTTAGTGCTGGGAGACACCACTGCTGAATGGGATCCTGTATATTTCCCCTGAACTCCCAGCAGTCTGGTCTGCAACTCTACACCCAGGAGGGTTGTGGGAGGCTCTTCGTTGGTCAACACCAGATTTACAGAGAGTGTGGAGACTTTGCAAAGCTGCCTGCCCTAGCTGCTGCTAGGGCAGCTGTGTCCCTCTTGCTTCCATTAAGTCAGATGAGGGCTTCTCCAACAAGGCTGGGCCTGAATGTTTGTAGTACTATCAAGCTTAATGGGTAGAAATACTGTCAATCCTTTTCTTTCCTTTTAGTTTTTGATATTAGTCTTTTTTTAGAATTTAATATATGACACATTATATAATTATGAATTTATATAATTTCTACCCCTCCCTTCTCCCCCTCCAACTCCTCCAGTGTAGCCCACCTACTTCCTCCTCTCAAATTCATGACTCCTTTAATTATTACTATCCTTGTGTGTTGGTGTGTTTGTGTGTGTATGTGTGTGTGTGTGTGTGTAAGAGAGAGAGAGAGAGAGAGAGAGAGAGAGAGAGAGAGAGAGAGAGAGAGATGCTGAGTTCATATGTTTAGGGCTGACCACTTGGGATTGCATAGCTGTTAATGGGCTCATCCTTGGTGAAGACTGATTCTCCCTCTCCTAGAAGCCATTAATTCCCTATCTCTGTTAGCGTCAACTGGTGTTGCCATTGTGTAGGTCTTCTTTAAGCAGCCATATTGTTGAGATTTCATGAGTGTAGTTCCTTATTATATATAGAAGACACACTCTTAAGCAGGCATCCTGGTCCTCTGACTCCTACAATCTGTCTGCCTTCTTTTCTGAGATGTTTCCTGAGCCTTGTGTTGTAATTAGTTTTTTTTTAATTAATTCATTTAATTAGCATCCAAAATAATAGACTCAATATAATCAAGACTTCAGCATACATATCTTCATCAGACTTTGCTCATGTACAGCCCCATTATCACATCTCACCCTATCTCCACTCCTGCTGGTCTCCTTTCCTAATAGTACCCCTTCTATTTTCATCACACATGGAGACACACACACACACACACACACACACACACACACACACAGAGAGAGAGAGAGAGAGAGAGAGAGAGAGAGAGAGAGAGAGAGAGAGAGTTTTAAATCTAGAAAGACATAAAGACAGAATACTTGTCTTTCTGAGTTTGGCTTATTTTGCTTAACACAATGGCTGCCAATTCCATATACTTTCCTGAAAATATAATTTCATCTGATTAAAATTCTAATGTCTTTATATAAAACCCCATTTTCCTTATCTAGTCTGAAAACCTAGGCTAGTTTTGTATCTTTGTAATTGTGGCTAGCGCAACAGTAAACATGAATGCCTGAGTGTGGTATACTGGCCTCCAGGTGCATACCTAACTGTGATGTAACTTGATCTAGCCCTCATTTTTTTTTTTTTTTTTGTCCAACACATTTCCCCTACTCCATAATCTAGTTTGCTCTGTCTGCAACTGTGTATGTCCTGCAACTCATTGTTCTGTGCCTTTTCTCTCCTTAATTAAAAAGGACCTGAAGAGATGATCCAATCAGAAGCTCCGTGACTCCAGCTGTTCATGTATGGGCTGGTGCTGGCTCACACTGTGGGTTGAGAAGAAGGCATGCTCTCCTTGTGTCCAGTCTTTCCAGAGCTGCTATTTCTTTTCACACCCTTAACCCCAGCTAAGAAGTCCATCCAGGACCCCATCCAGACTCACTAGCCTTCAGATCTGAATTTCCAAGTCTTCCTTCCTGGCCTGGCAAAATTTGTCCACTCTGCCTCTGGCCATCATCAGCAGAGAAAATCAAAGACTTCAATCCATTTTGCACATCCTCATTGTCACAAACTGCTAGGAAGATGGATGCAGTGATGGGTGAGCTGATGGATGGCTAGAGGTCTGGGTGGAATTCACAGAGGCTCTTGGGCACATGGACAAAACAGTCTGAACAGTAGGACAGGGGACAGTGGTGCTTCTTAAACACATAGCTTGGGAGATTAGACAACTAATGCCTGTACTTTGATCTTTACACTCTTGCAAATCCTAGCACTGAGGCAGGCTCAGGTGACAGTTACAAACATGAGAGGTATCTGAAAGCAGTTGGGCTCAGAATTTCAGACCATCAAGTAGCAGCCATAAAATTGGCCAATGGGCATGTAAGCCAGGCAGGGGATGGCTGGCTGGGTGGTACTGTAAGAATAAGAGAGGTAAAGAGAGATTTAAACTTGCCTTCAAGTACCCCCTTGAATGGTACTGTCACTATTACAGTATCACTTGCTTAAGTTTAAAAGTTTGCAGACTGAGGACACAGCTCAGTGGTCCATAGTGTGCATGAAGCCCTGAGTTCAATCCTCCATGCAAAAAGCAGCTTGATACTCTGTGCTGGGCCAGAGATAGAAGTGTCAGGGACAGGAGGACCACATGGTAGCTGCCTAAAGCAATGCCTATGCAAGACAGAGATCAACATCTGTGGGGTCTATAAAGTCGGATGTCTGCTTGGTGGCTACAAGGGTTTCTAAGCCTAACCCTGTTGTTAACAGCCCCCTTCAACTCTCTGGGTCTTGTAGCATATGCCATAAAATTAGTGTATGTCTGGCTTGTGTCACTAGTCTGGCGTTTAAGCAGTTTCATAGAGATGGGCTGCAGAAATGACCACAAGAAGCCTTCTTCCTCTCCAGCATGCACATTCTGTGATAGTGTCCCCCTACGTGACCTGTTATAGACAGTGGAATATCACTTTTAGAAAGAGCTGTCTAAGCCTGAGTCAGCCTTCTGAAGACTGAGGGTCATGAAATGTCCTAGATAAGGTCCCTCTAGACCAATCAATCCCCAAGTGAATTGGCACCAACTGCCTAGATGAGCCCAGTGGAGAACAAGTGAGAAACTTCCCAGATGAGCCCAGATAAATCACTGTGTTGTGTAATGACTGTGGTGCTTTGAAAGAAAACGGTCCCCAAAAGGAATGGCACTATTAGGAAGTGTGGTTTGTAGGAGTAGGTGTGGTTTTGCTGGAGGAAATGTGTCACTGTGGAGGCAGGCTTTAAAGTTTCATATATGCTGAGACACCCAGTGTCTCAGTTCACTTCCTGCTGCCTTTGGATCAAGATGTAGAATTCTCCAGCACCATGTCTGCCTCCACACAGCCATACTCCCCACCACTATGCTCCCCGCCATGATGATAATGGACTAAACCTCTGAAACTGTAAGCTGCCACCTCAGTTACATGTTTCCCTTTATAAGAGTTGCTATGGTCATGGTATGTCTTCACAGCAATAAAAACCTAAGACAATGACCATGTCACACCAAAGTCATTGAGTTTTAAGGTCCTCTGTCACACAGCAAAAGACATCCCATACAACATATAAACAAAAGCAGTCCAGATAGTCAATGTCATGCAAGCAGAGGTTTCAGAAAAAGCCAGTGTAAGCCAGGTGTGTTAGACACACTTGCAATCCCAGTGCTCAGGAGGACCAGCCTGGGCTACATAGTGAGACCTTGTTTCAAAAACAAAACAAAATAAACAAAAAACAGGATCTAGGAATAGATCTCAGAGAGATAGCACTTACCCAAATGTACAGGGCCTTGGATTTAATCCCCAGCATCGCATAAATAAATATTTACATAACATTTTATAGATGGATGGATGGCTCAGCATGCAGAGGCACTTGCTTGAAAGCCTGGCAACCTATGTTCAGTCCCCCAAACCCATATAAAAGTAGAAGGAGAGAACCAACTCTACAAATAAGACTTTAAAAGGACCATCTTATCTAAATAGGGCTGAAGAGCTAATTTTGTGAGTGCCCTCCCAAGAGGGAACTTTTCCACCATGGGCAAACTGTCTCATCATCTACGTCTTTTTAAAATACCCCTGGATCTTAGTGACCAAGGGGTCACATTATTTGAAGATTTCCTGTTGTGATGTCTAGCACTGAGCCTCCTCTGCATCTGGGGCCTGAGTCTTTACCTCCTTGTCTCCAAAAGGCAGCCAGGACTGCTCACTGTAGCCTGGACTGACAGGTGCAACTCAGCTTGACCCTGCAGGGCATAGGTGGACAATGCTGGGTGGTGTGTTTGGCTCAGCTGGGATGGGTTCACTGCCCTACCTTGTGGCCTCTCTTCTGACATTCCTAGAGCATGGGGCTGGCATGCTGAACAAATCAGATGCTAACAGCTTCTTCATCTATTTTCTCCCTTCCGGAGATGAACCAAGAATAGTTCTAGAGTGCACACAAGTGTATTAGTCATAATACAACTGGAGATTCAGGAAACCCAGGAGGTGAGGGGAGCCCTGGGAAGAAGAATGGGTGATTTATCCTCACCTCAAACTAGCACTTGCTGCTCATTCTTAATGAAAGTGAAGCATCTGAGACCCTGAATCAGGTGCAGTGGCACATAATTCCAGCACATAGGCAGGAGGATTGCAAGTTTCAGGTCAGCCTGGGCTACATACTGAGACCTGAGTCCATGTGTGGGGAAGTGGGCAGGAGTGAAAGAAAGGAGGGGGAGGGGGAGTAAAGAGAAGTGGGAAGTGGAGGACATTGGGAGGTGCAGATAATAAAATATAATAACTAAGAACTGGAAAGAATACAATGGCCAGGAATGTGTGCATGCTTACGTGCACACTCACACACATACACACATGTGCGCACACACACATCTCAGTCCAAGTAGCTTCTGCCTGGGAATTTCATCATTTCTATTTATCCAGCAACAAAAGAATTCTAAAGCCCCATTAGAAAAGTTCATGGAATTGTTAAAACCATTTAATGTTTTAATAAAGAAAAGGAGGAGGCTGTGTCTGGGCTTTCTCTTGTGTAGATTCCAAACCTGTGAATGAAGCTCCCAGGGGAGTTTACAGTGGGATATGAGTTCTCCCCATCAAGGGCTCACAGGACCAAAGCTTTGTTCCCAAGTAGAAGTGTCATTTTGGGAGGTCTTGAAACTTTAGGTGGGAATTGTTGAAGGGAGTGGGTCACTTGTAATGTGTCTTGTGTTCTCTCTTTCCTGTTCACCATGAGTTTGAACAGTCTCACACCACCACATGCTCCCACCATGATGCTGTGCCTCACTATAGGCCCCACGCAACAGAGCCATGGACAGAAGCCTCATGAAATGGAGCCAAAATAAAAATTCCTCCTTTTAAGTTATTCACGTTGGCTATTTTGTCACAGTGACACAAGGCTGACTAACATAGAGAACATTGTGAGGGTGGCATTGGTAGCCACATGTGGGTCTGGGATATCCGGTCTGTGTGGAAGGCTGGGAAACCTCTGACCCAACCACCTATTTCCTGATTCTGCAGGTTGAAGCTGTGGTAGGGCTGGGGAAGGCTGGCCTGCTCAGCAGCTTGCACACACACACACACACCACTCAGCCAGGGCCTTTTCAGGGTTCCTCACAGATTGCCGTTTTTGTTTTTTTTTTTCAGGCCTGGGAAGTGTAACTAGTGTTATGATATGTTGGGTTCAGTAAGCTGGTTCTGGCTCTGGTGGCCTGAAGCTCATTTTGCAAGTTGGCACTGCAGGCTTTGCCTATTTGTGTCTCCCTCTGCAGAACTGTGCAGAATGGGGACACATAGAGTGAAGGCAGATTGGTACTGTCCCATCTCTCACAGGCAAAGACATTCCACCCTTGAGCCTGGCTGTGAAGTCAGGAGGACTCATGGAGTGTATGCCTGCAGATGGGCCCCCTTCTATTGAGCACACTATGGTAACTATAAGCTGCTGTGTACTTTGTGAAGTTCTAACCTGTCTTTTGAACAAAGACTTCTTGGCTAAAAAAGTTAGAGACCCAAGCCATGTACTCTGGATGGGGGCCCTTTGATCGCTCATATTCAATTGTATTGCTTTCTTCGTTTGCAGCTTCTGTGAATGAGACAAAAGGGCTTCCCAAGGAGCAAGCTTGTACTAGAACATCCTCCACTCAAGGCTGGAGAGAGCCCTCCTTTTTTAGACAGCTTTTACCTATTGTTCTCCCTTACATGCTCTGAGGACTCTGCCATTTCAGGTGCACCTGTGCTCCCTCTGAGAGCAGCAGACCCACCCACCCCCACCTCAAGAGGAGAACAAAAAGGACATGGGCAACATCTTAGGCAAGGTCAATGTCACACACCATCCCTTCTTTACATATCATCCAGAAACTGCAGCCAGTGCCAAGGCAGAATCTGTCACTTGAGGAACTGTCCTTCACCCTTCATTGTGATTCCTCACCTCCCCGACTTCCTGCCTCTCTAGTTATAAACCCTATCTTCTGCAGAATCTATTGGCACAGTGAGGGACAAAGTGGACACCTGAGGGTGAAGCCTAGGTTGCAGAAGGGTGCAAAAATAAATAAATAAAATTTAATCTGACATATGAAAATTGAGAGAGTCCTAAACAAATAGATTTTTGGAAAGTCCCAGGCACCAGTACTTCTGCTTTTACTTTTCCACTGAAGCTATCTGCTCTTTTCAGTAGGAATCTCTGAGTCCTTGCCCTCCTAAACCCCCAGCCAGACCCAGGTGAGTTGTCAGAGACCACCCTTGCCTATGTGCAGTGGATTCTTGTGCATCCTTTCTCATTCACATCTATCCCCACACCGTGCCATTTGTTGATGTCCAAGTTCACAGCATCTGAGCCTGCTCTGGCTCAGAACTGAGGAGGAGTCTGGCTTGGATCCCACTAGGTCTGTGCTCAGCTGTGCAGTGGGCTGGGGCAGGTCCCTTCCCTGACATGGGGCTGGCCCTCCTGGCAAGCTCAGTTCTCAGTTCCCCCACTGGGCTCTACACAGGTCCAACTTGCTGCTGAGTGGGAAGATGGCATCATGCAATGCTGCCTCCTCTATTGACATTTTAATTAAAGCCTCTTCATGAATATTTATCTAAAGGGAGCCAGTGAGGAATAATTGAGCACTAAGGGAGTTTGTTTGGGTGGAATTCATTTCTGCCATAAAATTAAATGTGTGCTGGTAAGTGGGGCAAAAACTAGAAGCAACTAACTAATGCTGTTGTGTTTTAAAGGAAATAGGTATCTCTTAGAGAAAAGGCATGAACTGCAGTTGTGCCTTGCTGGTGGTTCCTGCTCACTCATCCTACCCAGGGCCATGAGGCTTCTTGCTTCAGCCAATCCCCTTGCTCCCCATCCTACACAGTGGGAGGAGCCTATCTGCTACTGGAGTATCTGAGTCGCTTTTTATTACTGTAAAAAATACCTGAATGAATAAACTCACGGGAGGAAGGATTCCCTCTAGCTCATGTTTTCAGGGGTGTCAGACCATGGTCCACTGCCTCATTGCTTTGAGGCTGTGGGGAGGTAGAACATCATGGAGAAGTACATGATGGGGAATGTTGCTTACCTCATGGCTGCCAGAAACAAAGAGTGGGGGAAGAAGAAAGCTAGGTGAGATATGCCCTTCAAAGCCATACCCTCAGTGGCTGACTTCCTCCAATCTTGCTCCTCCTCTACTGTGACCAGTTCACGGTGACTTTAGGATGTGGAACCCGTTTTTCCCTTTCATAGATAAGTCCTAGAGTTAGTGACATGTCTACTATTGCCCAGCTGTGGGGAGGTGGTAGAGGGTTATGGGCAGTGGCTTCCTGGAGTCTGTGAATCTTTCAGCTTCCTAGCTGCTGAACCCTCTTCTTAATCCTCTCCAGGAGACAGGTTTTCACCTGCCCCCTTCCCTTCAGTGGATCAAGTTCCAGGTGAAGTAGACTCCCATATGGAGGCTAGTTGTATGCACTCATTTCTCCTGTCCTCATGCCTTCAGGAAGATCATTTTCATTGTCAGGTCCTGCTGCGCCCAGAGGTCCCCATAGATGACTCCAAGGAATCTCTGCCTCTGTCGGATATTGCCTCTGCACTGCCCCCTTGCACAGCTTCTCACCGTATCAACTCTCATCTGGACAGTCTCATTTAGTTTCATCCTCCACGCCCCTCACCCACCTGTCTTCCTGCTCCCAGGAGTTCCTTTCTGGCATCAGGTTAGAGACACACACCCCATTTTATCCCAAGGACTCTAGAGCAAATTCAGTTTCCCCCAGCCTGTGTGTGGGTAGCTGTGGGTGTGTTTGCTTTCTGACACCCTTGTATTCTGCTAGAGGGTGAGTCAAAGAGAGGAGAAACTGTGACTCAACTGTGTGCCTCCCTGTTTCTGCAAACTGCCTGTGCTGTGAGATTCAGTGTTTGTGGGGTGAATAGTTGAACACTCTAATGTGCCCCAGCTGCCCACTGTGCAGCAGTGGCCAGATGCCCATACATAGCCTCCATCTGGGGCTAAGAACCTGTTCTGGATCCCTAGGGAGCCAGGCTTAGTAATGTGACCTTCTAACTGACTATGACTGAGATACATCTCTCATGTACTTCAGACTCATTTCAACTTTTTCTTTCACTCATTTCTTCCTGAATCTGTTCTATCATGCAACATGCATTTTTACAAGCTGTTCCAAGCCCCTTCCATAGAAGGCAGTGCATTGGTGTGTGCAATATATTTGTGGACTTTGTTTATTTCCAAATATATATATGCATATATTATACAAAGTATATGTACATTTTGTGTGTATATATATATATATATATATATGTGTGTGTATATATACATATATATGTATATATATATATATATATATATATATATATATATATATATAATTTGTGCACATATTTTTACATGTTATTTGGACCATATCAACTGTATTTGAATATATTTAAATAATAGAATTGTTTTCTCAAACTAATTAGTACATGTAATCAAAATACCATGACCAGAAGTCTGGCAAGGGATCAGTGCATCTCAGTGGTAGACTACCTGTCCAGAATCCACCAGTGAGGGGCTACAGGTATAGTTCAGTGGTGCAATGCTTGACCAGAATGTGCAAGGTTCTTGATCCCCAGCACTACAATAAATTAACGTGCAAATATAAATGCAGTTATTAGAAATAGAACCAAATGAAGCTGGCAGTGCACAGTAGTTTACAGGGTTCTAAGAAACAGTTGGGGAACACTTGCTCTAGGTTATCTGAGTCTACCTCCCAATGTGAAATGTGGACTTGAGGATGGACTCTGGAGTGTTCATGTGCCCATTTCACTGACTGGGGAGTGGACCTGAGGTGATGGATAAGTGAGTCTGGACCTCCCTAAATCCTCTCACCCAGCTCATTTCCATTAAAGTTGTCTGGTGGTTTTTCTCCTGTTCTGTATTCATGGCCCTTGAGTCAGTGTCCAAGTTTCCCCAGATCAGGCACAGAATGAGTGGACTCTCAATCGTTGCCCATTGCAGGCTGCTAAACAACAGAGGTCTAACTCCAGCCTCCCTATATTTCTTCTCAGAGCCAGGCCTGACACGCACCTAGTATGTGGTATTGCTCCCAAGGCAGAGAAGAAGGTTAGCCCTGTGACAAGAACTATCAACTTTATCAGGCCTATTTCCCCATTTACAACCTTCCTCTGTCTTCTATTTCAGGGATACTTACTTGTTGCTTCTCACTGAGAACTTTCCTTTAGAAACATAATTTATCCAAAATGGTTAATACATTTTAATTGCCCAGGGATAGTGCTTGGAAAATTCTATAACATATGCTCATTAAATAAAATTAGTGTCAATGAACTGCCCAGGATGTGTCATGCATTAAAATACGACTCTAGAATAAAACACTTCATGAAATACAGCCTTGTGTGTTTTCTTGTTACATTAATCTTTAAAGCAAATACAATTAGTTGTTCATCCACTCACCTGGAGACTATATGTTTTAATGTCTGAGAAGACAAACCGACAATATCTTTTGATGACCATCAACAAGTCTGAGGCTAGGCTCTGTTCTCCAGATGTCCAATCACCAAAGGGTACACCTCAACTGTCTCAGAAGGCTCTCAGAAAGCTGGAAGTAATCTGGGGACTAGCTGTACCCAAGCTTTGCCCGTCATATTGTCCTATCCTGTTGTTCAGAGGTAGACAAAGAACATGGACTAGCATGGCATTCTAATTATGCTACTGCCTAGGACCTTTCTTTCTATGGCATCTTTCCTGATACATGTTCCAGAAATTCCTCACCTAGGCTTGTTGGCAGCTGCAATCCACTCATCCTGCAAGGTTCACCTGGTTCCCAACTCACCCATCTTCCCACTCATGTTTTAACCACAGATCCAATTGTCCTTTTGTCTATCCCCTTTCATCCAGCTACACATCCATTCTCTCATCTCTTCCCACCTACCCAGAAACTACTTTTTCCATCCATTTCAACTCACTCATCCATCTATGTATAGCCACCCATGTCCCCTTTACATTCCTCTAAGACCATTACCCATTGTTACAGTGTGGATTTTAAATTCTTCTGCCTCAAAGGCTTGTATATTGAATGTTAGGCTCTGAATTGGTAGATTCATTCATCAAGAGGTGACTGGATCATGAGAGCTCTGATCTGATCAGTGGGTTACTCCATTGATGGATTTGTAATTTGATATTATTGGGAGGGGATGGACATCTTTGGAGGAGGGGTCTGGTTGGAGTTAGGCCACTGGAGGGTTGTTTGGGGGGACTATATATTGTGCAGGCCTCGTTCTTTGTTTCCTCAGTGACATGAAATGAGCAGCTGTGCTCCCACCATAGTGCTCTATCCCACCTTGAATCTACAAGTAACTTGAAACCATGAGCCCCAAACTTTTCTTTATTTAAATTGTTGTTCTGTATTGAGTATTTTTGTTGTAGTGAGGAAAAATACAAGACCTCCTTATACTCATTTACAAATCTCTCTTCCATGTTTTACTACCTACTCATTTTTCTTTCCAGTCCTGATACACTTACCCATTCATTCAACCATGTATCCATCCATCCATGCACCTACGCACCCACCCATCTGTCTTTTCACCCACTCACCTCATCATCCCTTCCCACACAACCATCCTCCTATCCATCATTCCATCCACTCACACTTCCTCATGATCATCCTATCTCATGTCCACCCATTTACACACCTTTATATCAGCTCACCTACCACATACTTGCTCTTCCACCTACCCACTCCACTTCTCATGCAGGCATCCATCCATCTACCTATTTATCTAACTAGCCCACATACTGTCCTCTCTTGGCACTGTCTTCCTCCAGCTACACTGCCCTTCTCTATCTCCACACTGTGGCTAGAGCCATCATCTCCAAAGGATCCTGCCTTGTTCCACCCTGTTTGTTCTGATGCTACAGTCTTCAGAGGAAAGCAAAAGCCCCTGAAGTTTTACATGTTTGTCTTATTTAATCAGTGAACATCCTGACTTCTTGCTTTCTTTGCAAAGCCTGACTAATTCTTTGTCAGACCTTTGAATTTCCTTGCTATATGCTATCACAGGGCACTTGTACATGTTATCCCCACTTCCTGGAAGTCACTATCCTCTCTCTTTACATTGTCAAGTTAAAAACAGTTTCTTTTCTTGGTGAGAGGATGATTCAGAGATTCATCCCATGGATTTGGTGTTTCCGTTGTCCCTCAAGTTCGATGTCCCTCAAGTTATGTTTCTTGTCTTATTTGCAGCGATTACCAGTGCATATCCTGGCATAAGATTCACTTACACCACACGACACTTCCAGCACACACTTTCCACTATGATTCTACAATCCCAAGCCATGAAATAGCCCTTCTTCACCAGCAGTGACAGCCGTGCCCAGGAATGGCTACATGTCAGGGGGCCTTCAGTCCTCCACCTACACTGCCTCACAGTAGCCCACAGTGGCCTGGTGCAGATCTCCTAGTGCCATTTTAAGTTCTTTTACATCCAACTGACTACAAGCAAATACTGAGCCATTTGTCAGGGACTCAGTGCAGCTGGAGATGGCTTATGGGCACAACACACCTCTAAGACCTCCCTTTGTAACTAATGTCATAAGTGATACAAACCTAGAATGATGACAAGTTTGGTAATTTTCAAACATTTAAGCTCCAAAATAGAAAAGAAAAGAAGAGTTGTTTTGATTGGAGGAGTATAAAATACTGGAATGCTCTGGGGTGTGTCTTCCTGTTCCTCCTCAATCCTCATATAAGGTACCAGAGATGTCTATACAAGGATTCCTTTTTCTCAGAATCGATTTCTCCCTCTCTCCTTCTCCTTCCCTTTCCTGTGTAGCCTTCTCTAGCTTTAAATCCTAAATCCTCCTTCCTCAGCCTCCCCAGAGCTGGGATTATATGCATGTGAACCACTATGCCTTGTAAGAGTTCCTCAATTCAAAAATTACCAAAGCCAAACATGGTAGCTCACATCAGCAACAAGGAGGATAGACAGGAAACTGAGTTCAAGGCCTGCCCATACTCACAGTGAGACCTTGGCATATACAGTATCACATCCCTTAAATAAGAAACAGAACCCCGTTGTTCTGCACACCCCTTGTCTTACATGTGTGAAGGTAGAGGCCAAAAAGGAAAAGAGCTAGCCAGGCCACACAATGATGGTGACAAGGCCCCAGCTATCTCCCTCGCTAATTTACCTTCTAGGCCAGTGCTGTGCCCACTGAGAGGCCTCACCCTCTTAGAGCTCTGAGTTCCATGATGTCAACGCACCAAGACGTTGGGGAAAGGAAAGAGGTACTTGCTCTTCTGTCTATGTCCAGGCTGCGTACTCCACACCTACTGTAGCCTCTCGGTAGCTGCTGACTCCAGTCATTATAGTTGATTGTTTTAGGTAAGCCTAGAGTGAGATTTAGATGGCTGAAGAAACATCCAGGCTGAAAGGAGGGGGCTGTAGAAGACACTGGAGTAGAATGGGATGTAATGAGAATGAGAAACAGCAGAATTAGGGGTCTGACACTGCCCCCCACTTGTCCTTCCACTCTTTCTCTTCCTTTGAGTTCTAGTGTCCCTTTAACGAGTTTCTGGGGTGCAAGGAGCTGTACCAGACTGCCCTCTAACTCCAGTGTGCCACCTCTTCTGCTTTTATGGATCTCATAAAAGCTTGGTCAGGTACCCACTTCAAACCATCACTGACTCTCCAAATAAAGTCAATTATAGGCTTTAAACACAACAGGCACTGCTGTGTATTTGAACAGATAATGCCTGAGGAGAAGAACTTCCTTCCTCATGAAGCCCTTCCAGGCACTATCCTTGGTTACTCCTCCTTGGGTGTATTTAGAGGTCAGCAGGGCAGGAGCCACTATCCCCACTCTGCAGATGATAGACTAGGTAGCTTGCAGCAGTCAGTTCACTGCACTTCTGTGGCTCTTTTTGGGGCTGAGACCTCTTCTCTCTGCATCTATGAGGGCCTCTACCTTTAATTGTCCCCCTGAAGACAAAGCCCTCCTCCTCCAACATTCCTAGCTACCAAAGGGTCTTCCTCTAACTTGGCACCTGTAAGAGCAGATTTTAACTTTGGGTGCATGGGTTAGTTTCTGTGTACTTTCAGACCTCCCTGGCTATATTCAAATTGTGCTCACAGGGTACATAGCTATCTCTACATGTAAAAGATATCTGGTGGACAATGATTGAATATGAATGAGTGAGTGAACTAGCTCCAGACCTAATGAGTACAGGACAGTGGACATGTAGAAGCAATACCTTCTATTGCTCTGGCTAGGGTAGGTACTCAGCTAGGCTCCCACTTCAGAACAGAGAAAGTAAGTGCTATGCTGTGGAGCCCAGTGACTATATCAGGGAACTTCAAGAAGCTCAAGTTTCAAGTGAGGCCTTTAGTGACTAAGTCTTGGACACCATTCTCCCAACTACCAGCTATTCTGACCCACTTTTAGAGTTAGCTGAACATTGGACCACAGCTTTCCCCTCAGGTGAGGTGTCTCTCCTCTGACCCTGCCCAGTGCCTGTTGTGAGGCATGGGGTAGATCAGGAACCATATATCCAGCCCTGCTATTACATTAGTTCCCCTCCCTGGGCTTACTGAAGATCTTTCCTCTGGGATAAGTGGCCATTTGTACAAAATCAATTGTAATAAGTTTCTATAAAGAATTGACAATACAGCCAGGTGATGGTGGCACACACCTTTAATCCCAGCACTTAAGAGGCAGAGGCAGGTGGATCTCTGTGAGTTCCAGCCCAGTCCAGTCTACAGAGCTAGTTCCAGGACAGCCAAGGCTGAAATCCTGTCACAGGAAAAAAAAAATGACATTACAGCTACAAGTGATGGACCAGGGGTCAATTGAAGGAGATGCTCTCTATCCAGTGCTGTTCAACACCAGGAATTAGATTGTGCTGGGTGTCTCTGCAGTGGCTTTCTGTGCCACTCAGAGGCAGGTTGATGTTGGCCTGAAAAAATGGAACAGGTCTTGTGGTTCCTCATGCAATCCATTCACACTCTGCTCTCAGCACGTCCTGGCTATAGCATCTTTATTCTGCTTTCTCACTTGTCCCTGGGTGCCATGTGACTCCAGTCAATCTCTGGACACAGATGTCACATTGAGAAATATGGGCAGAATCCTGTACTAAAAACAGGATGCAGGAATACTGAGCAGACCTGAGCCTGTAAAGGTGGCTGGGAACCCGCCCATCACCAACACATCCATCACAAGGCATGCTGCTTCTCAACACAAAAGTGGTTTTGAGATGTTCTCCAAGAGGATGTCAGACCTCTCCTATTCAGTAATCCAGGTCTTCCCTCAAGGCTCTGTGGCTACCTAACACCATGAAGGGCCTTCTTCCTTCTGCTTCCATCTGCCATGGAGAGGCAGTCATCTCCTGCTGCACAACCCAGTTGTTCCTCCAAGCTTGGCTTCCTTGCTCTGTGTCCTTACTAACTTTTACTCACAATGGTACCCCACAAATGGCAGCCTGGGTAGCAAAGCACACACAGCTACAGCACAAGTAAGGCTTTCCTAAGGAACCACTTTGGCATAGCCAGCCCTGCAGGGAGTCTACTAGAATTGGGGTTCAGTTTTCTAGAGGAGCATGAGAAACTATGACAAAGCTGTTCTTGCTTACTAGGAGCTCAACTCAGAAAAATGTCCCTAGACAGGCAGAGAAGACTCCACCCCATTTCCTATCCACCCTTCAAAAAATGGCAGAGAGAAGGTACACAACAGCTCCCTGAGCCATTTGCAAATGCTTCATTCTTTCTGTACTGAAACCAACCTTCCTTCCACCACCATAAGCTCCATGAAGGTTAACTGGAGGGAGAGTGAACTCATGAGGTAAATCTCACAGTGACTTCCTAGCTTGTTGGACGATCTAGACACTAAAAGCCATTCTCACAAACTTTAGATAACATGAGCCAACATCTCCTAGTGTTTCCTAGATGCTGAGCTCTATGCTCTGTAAACATCCCATGATGGCTGATCATCACTGTTGACTTGAGTGCATTTGGAAGTTCCTGTGAAACTGATGAGTCTAACTTCTGGGTGTGTCAGTGAAAGCACTTCCAGAAAGGAGTAATTAGGGGAAGGAGGCCCACCATGATTATGGGTGGCACTATACCATAGGCTGAAGTTCTCATTGGGATAAACAGAGAAGAAGCAGAGCTGAGTGCAAGAATCTCTCTTTTTCTCTGCTTCTCTACTTACCACAAAGTGCTATATTAGTTACTTTCTATTGCTGTAATAAAACACCATAATCAAGGTAATTTATAAAAGAGTTTATTTGGACTTGTGGTTCTAGAGGATTAAAGTCCATGATGGGGGAGTGGAGGCAGCAAGACAGCAGGAACTAGATACTGAGAGCAGAAGCTGAGAGTCCACATCTCAATCCATAAGCAGGAAACAGTGAACTGATCATGGGGCACAGCTTTGAACCTGAAAGCCCACTTCCAGTGACATACTTCCTCCAGCATGGCCACACTTCCTAAGCCTACCAAACAGCACTGCCAACTGGGGATCAAGTATTTAAATATTTGAGCCTATGGGATTATTCTCATTCAAACCACAACATGAACCAATGCCTCTTAAATTAAGCAAAAAATAAATCCTTCCTTGTTTTGTCAAGTGGTTCATTCATTTAACTGTGAAAATTAACAGATAACCTCCTCTGACACAGGCAGCCTGGGACCTGGTTCCCCACAGAGGAGAGTACTCACTCATGACAGTGATGAAGCCAAGATTCCAACTCACACGGGTGGACATGTCAGGAGGAAATGTGGTGTTTATGAAAGGAAATTGAATACTGTGACTCTGGGTGGTTGGAGCTCCAAGGCCCAGAAATATAATTTGTTGGCAAGCAAATCTGGTTTTGCCTGCAGATGAGCTAGCTGAATAGCAGGAATCGTTAAAGTGTCAGGGGAACCAATGAAGCGGTTACTGATGGTGGCTACTCTCCCTCCCAAGCTATCCTAGTACTTATTGGGTTTGTGGTTTGAGTCTACAAGGATGGGTGGCATGACAGAGAACTGACTGACACAGATCCTTCCCCCTTCCCTTACTCACTAACAGCACGGGGTGGACAATTTGTTTCTGGTAAGACATGTCTTGTTGACAATCAGCCTTCAAAGACTCCTGAGTGGTCAGAACATTGTGGCAGTCCTCTGACAGGATGGCCACTTCTGAGAAAGATGGAGAAGGACCCTTGAACTTGGAGTGAGAAAGAGCTTCTATTATGGTTTGATGTGAAATGTTCTCAACTTGGTTGTTAGCTGGTGACACTGTCCTAAGGTTGAGGAATGGAACCTTTGGGATGGAAGGCATGGCTGGAGGAGGTGGGTCAATGGAAACAAGCCTTGGAGGCTTATAGCCCAGCTCTTCTTCCAACCTGAGCTCTCTCCTTCCTGTATGTGAAGCCACTAGACCACAAACAGAGCATCGAGCTGCCACGTTTTTCCTGCCATGATTGACTGAACCCTCTGAAACCCTGGAAACAAATGACGCTTCTATCAGGCATCTTGTCACAGTGCTGAGAAAAGTCACCAACACAGCTTCCTTCTTATTTTGAACAGACATCTGGCACCAAAGAAAGTCTACTGACAGGACAGTAACAGCAGTCCATTTTAGCCAGTCTAAAGTAACTCTGATGTTTTATCCTAGATGGTGATAATGACAGAACAGGAAATCCAACTGTTTCAAAGACATGCTCCATCTGAGCATGTTTTAGGGGCAGGCCTGTGTCTCAAGGGCTATTGCAGGAAGGACATAGGCAGGCTGCAGCCTTATACTTCAACAAGTTACTGAGGGCTTCCCATTGACAAGTGCTTTCCTCAGTCTGCTCCATCAATCACTCAGTGCTCCATATGAGTCAAACCCTAACCTTGGAGGTGCCCTGATACTCTTTGGTATTTACAAGAGCCTCTTCCTTTAAACTACCAAAGCCACCAGACTAATTTCCCAGGAAGCACTACTCTGAAGAATGTCTTCCCTAAGGAATAGGTAGGAACGGGGAGGAAGTACAGGACTGACTCACTCTCAGCTTCCCTGCAGACTTCTCACTTCTCTAGATGAGTTTGTGAAAGATACCCGGGAAGCATCATCAAAGCACAGGGGAATAAAACAGATATTATGTTTTCCCCATGTGCTACAAAAATATCTTAAACCCTTGCTAGCATCCCCATAAAGTCCAAGTTTAGACCACAGGCAAGCCCTCACCACTGTCCACATGGAGCAGGACTAATCAATATCATATTACAGAAGCACTTGACCCCGTTTATCCCTGTGGATGCTTGGGGAATCCTTAACATTCAGAACTTTAAAAATGTGCTCCTGGTGAATTTAATGAGTAGCTCCTTAGTGGTTTGGCTCCTGGTGACATTTAGAAACTCTAGTGCTTAGCTTTTCTCTTGGGGGCTGCCATTCCTGAGGATGAAAGAGTCTAGGCTCCAGCAACAAACTGGAGAAGGGGCTGAGTTCTTGGAGATGAAAGGAGTTAGGGAGAACTGCTGTGGATAGTAGAGGTGGCATCAGCAGGCATACGTGCTCAGTAAAAGGCAAGTATAACTATGAATAATCATTACACTGCGGGAACAGCTGGTATTTATTGGGGATCTCTAATACAAGAGAAAAGACTAGGCTGTGAGCTGACCAGCCACTCATGAGTGCATGTAAACAAAGCCATTCCATTACATAGTCCATCATAGGGAGCTGGGCGGGGAGCTATAGTAGAATCTAGAACTTCTCTGGGCCTCACCTAAGCTAAGAGAACATCACCCCTAACTGATTCTTCAAGCCTGGAGATAGTCTGCCTGCAGGAAGCCTCTCCTGATTGCATCAATAGTCCATAGCTGCCATTTCTGGTCCCCACTCATGGGAATCATGAGGCTGGTCTGGACAGAATCCCAGTGGTTGGCTGGGAGGGAGAGAGTCTCCTGTCACCGATAAGACAAGACTTTGCCACTATTCAGGAAGATGCAGATGTCTCTTGCCAGCTGTGAGCCTCTTATAGTCCTTTCACAAAGTCCTTTCATTTTTTTTTTCTCCCTCAGGATGCTCAGTGAGTCCCTCCCTCTTCTGACATCTTTTACCAGGCTTATTTCCTCCTTCCAGAAATGAGGTACTTAATGTCACATCAGAGCTTGAGGGAAGAGCAGATTATTTACAATTATGGATTACAAGTCCTCCTGGGCCCAGAGTTCCTGGCCTTGCTGTTGTACTGGGGATTCGGCAGCATTTTGATTCTCTGGCACCACCCTGATACCACTGTGCCAGCTTTGTCATCTACTCAGGGCACAGGTTAAGGCTGAGTGAGTGTTTTCACTTCAGTCACAGCCCCATTTGGTCATGGTTTTATGGTTGCCATGGCAACACCCAAGGCTATTCCCCCTGGATGGCTCCCAGAAGAAACTACCTCTGTAACACAGAACACCGCAGTCACACCCATGGCCTTAGCTGTCTTATTCCCATTAATTGAAATATTGGGAGCATCTAGTTCTCTGCATCCAGACACACCGGCAGGGCTTGTAGTGCTTCTCCCCATTACTGGAGCCCTGAGGCTAGTTAGAGGTCCACTCACCACAATCAGATCCCAAGAAAGGAACCTCTTGCCAACATGGGAGTCTTTCTATTGTAAACTATATTCTTTTTTGAGGCTGGGCTGCATTCCTTGGTGCCCTTCCTCCATTAGAAGTGTCTAGAAGATATTCTGTCTCCCCCAACTTTCAATGGAAAATGTTCATGACAGTGGATCAGCATTCACAAGAGTAGCCAGATTGGCTCATACAGTGAGGAAGGGACACAGCCTTCTCTGCTCTTCTCTGCTTTGCTAATCCAATCCATGGTTATTTTAAGCATGTATACTAAAATGTCTCTTGACAAATGAGACATGAAACAAATGAGTTTTAAAATAAACTTTTAGTGCAAATGCATATATGGTCATGCTGGGCACAGGTGAGTAGAGAAAATGTTTTCTTTCCTGGCTGAAAATGGGCAATGTGGCAATACTTTAAGCAAGCTGCCCTGTTACTCCTTCCTGGCAATGTTGAAATAGCTCACTTCACAAATATGGGCATTTGAAGACCTTTTAGGATCAACTGTGTATGTAACTCTTGAAGTTGTTGATCTGAAAAGGCTAAGATGCACTACACCAAGGCTGAGGTGACACTTTCAGTCCCCTGGGTCCTTTCTTTGCCCTTCTTCACTGTACTCTAAGCCCTAGGGCTTGCCTCTCTAGACAGTTTCTCTCTATGCCCTTGTCTTTGGCTTTTAAAAGGGTTTGGCTAATAAGAGGACAAGTCAGAAACATGCAAGAAAGAAATCAGGTCCTTTTTGGGTCATGAAAAGCCAACTAAGTCCCTCTATTGAGACTTTGAGACCACAGAATTGATCTTAGAACATTGTTCCCAGCTGCTCTGACTTCTACCAATCTCATTGCCCTCACCCTTTCTGCATCATATAGACACTAACAGCTACTGTTGCTGCCAGTCCTGGGGACTTGCAACCTTCCTCTGCTGGCTGGCCTAACCCTGCCTTCATCTCCATATATATCCTGTGCCAATGCCCCTCACTGACTCTGCTTGACTGTGCCATCTGCTCTACCAGTATCCTGACTGAGAAGTACTATAAACATGTCTGCCTGTTAACCAAGAACAATGGGCTTCTCTGACTTAGATCTGTGCATTGGAAAGGATCTAGGGAGGCCGACTCAGAACATGCTGTAGTCTCTTGCTGTTGGGGGCTCTGAGATATCCCTGAGCCTGCTGTCTCCCTGGGGACCCAGAGTTGACATCAAGCCAGGGAGTCTTGCAGAAGGTTAGTACCAACAATGAAAACATTCTAAAGGTCTCAACCTCACCCACTGAGAGTGGTTCTTTCCTTTGAATCAAAACTGTTAGGTGCACTTGCAGATTAGAAGTCATATGTCTCACTTCTCCAGACTCTGAGTGGGATACTGGATACCTACAAATAAGCAGCTCTTCCAAGGACTTCCTGAAGAGGGCACAAGGATAGGGGAAGGGCATAGGCTTGCTGACTTCATCTGACCCCCTTTCATCCTCAAGAGGGAGCTGGAGAGAAATCAGGGCTTGGTCTGAGAGATGCCACTTCTTGGCCTGTGTAGAAGCTGGTAAAGTTCACTGAGCAATGGAAATATCAAGAGCGAGACAGTACTGCACTGTCTTTCCTGCAGGGAGCCCAGCTGCTTGCACTTTCAGAATGGCAGTGAAAACTACTGCCCCCCACAGTAAAGACAAACAAAAATCCCAACCTGGTTGCCACCCTGACCACTGTGGCATAAATCTAGTGCCCTGTTACTGGCAGACATCCAAGACCCCACCTGCTGTCAGATAGCTCTGACAACTCTGCTGTCAGAGTTCTCCTGCAAAGACCTATGTCTCTTAGGATGTAGTATATCATCCCAGTCCAGGAATGAATTCTCTGTTGGGAGGGAAAAGGCCTTAGAGCATCCTCACTTGCTCATCCAACTCCAGTAGCGAACATACAGACTGGCCATACTTGATTCTCAAGGCCAGTGTAGCTCTCAAGGGCCAGGCACTAGCAAAAGAATAGGAGCATCAAATAGGAGTGAGCTCATGTCCTTTATCTCATTACAGTTTCATGGGTGTGGCCAAGTTCACTTTTATGAATCTCAAGTACATGGTACTTTCCAGGTCAAACCCTCCAATCAACACTGTTAGTGCCATTCATCTCTTAAGGCCCCTCTACAGCTTGGTCTTCAGCTGCCAGCTTATTCATTTTCTCCTCTTTTCCTCTCCAGCCAGAACATCTTAGGCCACAGCAATGATGATGAGCATGTATGCACAGAAGTTCCCACACTGAGCTCCCTCTCTCTATGTACCTAGCTATGTTGGTCTGCCTCACTGTGGTCCAGAAGCAATGGAGTATCTGAATTGGAAAGTCTGAAACCATGAGCCTAGTTGTTTCTTAAATCGTTCCAATTTGTTACCATTGAAAAGTCAGATTAATACACTGTTCATTTTACAGAGATGCTAAAGCACTTAACTAAAGTAACACACAAAGTCATAGACGGCATAAACATAACTCTTCTCTGGGCTTTCACATTGTCTGTTTTTCACTGCTCTTAGGAGCAGTCCAGAGGTTTGTTCCACTCTGCCACATATACTTATTTCCTACTTTCTGAGAGAAAAGGACAGAAGGGTCTTTTAATCAGCAGCAATTAAGCCAATCATAGCATGAGTCAATAAACATTTTCCTAACACACCCAGTTTTGCTACACAGAGACTGTTAGTTCTTTCAAAAGTTGTGCCCTCTTCCATTGCAGAGAGATGAAGCTGGAAAACAGTTGTCAAAACAACTGACACATTTCCCCCAAACCCTTGCATCTATATGGGATCACATGATGGTCAGTAGATGAGGTCAGGTGTTCTCATCTGGTCCTTCGAAACCCAACCTGCCATTCCTGAATGACTTTTCTCAGAGAAAATGAAGCAGCACTATAGAATGGTTGGAGTGACACCTTCCTCAGTTTCTCACAAATATTGCACACACAGAGCTATTTAAATACATAGGAAATAAGTGAATTCACTGTGCACCATGCATACCTTATAGCTTTAGGGATCCATTCTCTGCTAGAACTGTGTCAAAAGGACATTTCTATCTCTATTCCCTTATATGCTTGTATGCTGCTATATGTTGCTTCCCAGAGAGACTTTTGGAGCTGCTTGCTGGAGCTAATACAGTCTGCCAGCCAGGATTTCTGAATGACTAAACAGAATATGTCATTCCTACCTCAGGACAAGATATGATGCAACAAGACCATAAATTTGGAGTGTGTTGAGCTACTGACATTTTGGGGCTTTGCCATAGCACCTAACATTATCTTAAATTAATACAGATGGTAGAAAATCCCAAGATGAAGAGGAGAGCTGGGGGTTCTTGGGAGCTAACCCATCTTTTCATGGCTTGGAGGGGGAGGTCTTGTAGGGCCCTGGAGCTAAAAGTAACAAAACACCTTCCAATTCCCAGAGGATGAGGACAGAGTTAAGTTTCCAGGAGAGACACACAGTAGATTCACACAAGGAAGATGAAACATAGAATAAGCTGCTGTTGCCCTGTGTGTGTGTGTGTGTGTGTGTGTGTGTGTGTGTGTGTGTGTCCGAACAGACTCTGCTGGGGGAGATACAGTACAGTCTCGTAGGAAAGCATAGCACAGACTATCATGAGGGACATACATACAAAGCAGTTTCCTTAGGAGGAGGGAGACACAGTACAGTCTCCCACAGGAAGAGTAACTGAGGGAGAAACAAGGCTGAATTGATGCTCAGAATGGACAGCTGCTTCCAAATGTCCAAGGGCTTAAGGATTAGCAATAGGGTAGAATAAAAGGTGATGTGAGGCCTATCCCCTCGGATTCCAGGAGGACAGTCTAGGAGCCTGCATTCTTAGTTTGCAGCAGTAAATGAACTTTGAGACCAGCCAACCTGGGGGCAAGACAGTGCCCTGACCCATCAGTGCTATATGACTTACAGGTTGTAATACCAGTAGAGATCCCTTCATGGGAAATAGGCATTGCACAAGACTGAGAAGAGGGATCCAGGCAGGGTTTAATTATTTAAAATCAGACACTAGGAGTGGGCATTGGAGATGGTTTCCCTCTGAGTTGGTTGGAGAGGGGGGCTTCTTAGAAGAAGAGGTACTTGGCACAGTAGTTACAGCTTTTTCCCAGCATCCTAAATCCTCACAAGGCAGTAGTTCATTTTTCTGATCTTCTATTCTGACGATTCCTAACCTCAGCTCCTTGCCTCCCCAGACTTTAGCCCCTGAGAAAGTGGGTATCAACCTCCATGTGCTTTCATAACTGGTTGAGGGCCCCATCTTCAACTCTCTTCCCTCTGGAACCAAGAAGAAGTGGAAGTCTGATACACATACAGAATTTACAGCTGGATGTAAGACCACACCTAGAAGTCACCAAGCAAAGGCTACACAGCCAAACCATCTGAACCTTATTAGACAGTTCAGTGCTACCAATCAGCAAAGACAGACAGCTGCCTTCTTCCACTGTTTTCTTCCTCTCTCAAAAGGAATATCCTTCAAAACTTGAGGGGCTGACAGCTCTCAATGCTGCCCCAAAAAAGGATGCCTTACTATCCAGTCTCAGTGCCAGACTGGGCAGCCTGCACAGTCGTGAATATACTTGGTAGGATATACTTCCAAAAGGCTAAGAATAAAGACTGGGAAAACACCCAGAGAATACAAGAAAGGCACTCCTGGCGCACACAACTGCAGCTGCAATAAGACTATCCAACTACATCCGGGGCGGTCCCCTCCCTCTCCTGTGTGTAAATGACTCCTCTGGGGCCCTGCCCTTACCGGATCCTTGCCTCTGGCGCAGAAGGACAGCCTGCCCTGATGGCGGTGACGCTGATGAAGCAGCAGCAGTGGTAGTGGCTGTGTGGGTTGCAGAGGCAGCAGCGGCAGCAGCGGCAGCAGCGGCCTCTGGAACTTCTGGTACAGCAGGAGGGCTCCCAGGAAGTGCGTTCTTGTAGCTGCTGTGCTGGGGTTCAGAGGTGGTACCGGCAGCAGCGCCTGCGTTACTGGAGCTGACAACATTGGGGACTCCGTGTCGACGTGGGCCACTGCTCTGAATGTGGGACACTGCCTCAGCAGCCTGCATGTTGGGCGGTGCGAAGCGCGACAGCACTCGCAGCAATGCCTGGGCCTTGTGTTCCTGAGTGTCGTCGTCGCTGTAGTCCGACACTCGACACTCATAAACTCCTTCGTCCTGCAGTCGTACAGCAGACAACCGAAGGCGGTGCGAGATGTCATTGCCTTGGACACGCACGGTCTGTAAGACAGCCCGGTTAGAGGCCTGACCAGTGAGTTCCACATCTGCTTTGGTGAGGTGACTGGGGCTCTTGGTCCCCCTATCATTGTGCCAATAGCAACCAATTGCTATAGCATCCCAATATTGCCTAACACCTCAATACATCTGAACTCGTGGCAGTTCTGCCTAGACAACTTGTTGCTTGTGCACGGTGTTGGGTCTCCAACTCCCAGTTGTCTCAACTCACATTTACTCTTGCTTAAGGTTTCCCATAATTTCCCCTTCAGAATGTAACTTTCCACAACTTGCAAGAAATTTCAGGCTGGGACTCTATGTCACTAACCGTCTACATCCTTCCTGCACCTCAATGCCCAGGCTAACTGCTTTGGGGCATCCTACCCTTACCTGAAATCATGCTCACTTTTACTTAGAATTCAGAGAGCCTGGGGGGTGCCCATCTTGCCTGTAGCATCCACAACTACACATCCCCTGCCCTGTAATTTACAGCTAGCCCCTGCCTTGCTTAAGACTGACCAGTTGTTAAGATCCCTGACAAAGCCCTCTTGGAAGTGATGGAAATCTTAAGATTCTCACAAAACACAGGCACAACTCCTCACCTCTGAACTGGGCCTGCAAAGAAGCTTTGGTTGTTTTTAGGCCCTGCTACTTCCATGTTCCAGCTTTACAAACCCTACACCCCCTCACCGAGTAAGAAGCAGCCCCCAGGAGCCTGCAACTATGGTATCTGTGAAGAAGGAGATGGTTGAGCAGAGGGTGCTCCTGGAGATCCTGGTGAGTGTGTAGGATGGGGCAGAAGGGGATGGGAGGCTGGAGCAGCACGCAGCCTGAGCTAGAAGCCACACCTGAGATCTTGGGGGAAAAAAATGGCAGCAAAGGAAGTCAGGAGCAGGTGCACGCCAGGGGCCTGAGCAAACAGTGTAGAGGAGGGAGAGTTTTACTGGTGAGAATCCTACAAGGTTGAGGGACTGGGATTTGGACCCTTGATTTACACAAAAGACAACCTAATTCATCTACTAGCGACAGATGGCGCCCGGATACGCCAAGTAGCCCACAATGCTTCCCTGTGGTAGCAAAGCTCGCACTGCTTGGTGGCCAAGGCTTTCTAAAGGGGAGGGAGCTGCCGGGCACAAAGCGGCCAGAAGGGGTCTCCCGCGGCCCACGCTGGGCTCCACACTTACGCTGATTTTAGTTGCATCCTTATTTGTTACCTAAAATGCAGAAGGGGAGGGAGAGAGAAAGGAAGGAGGGAGAGGAAGAGGAAGGGAAGGAGAGAAAAAGGGAGAGAAGGAGGGAGAGAGGGAGGGAGAGAGAGATTGATTAAGCTGGTAGCATTTGTACATGGGGAGATTCTGCTCTGTCTTTGATAAGGGGACTTTCTGCAGGTGGGCTGGGAGCTGAGCCACCTGAAGTGTGGCATGGTGGAGGGCACCAGATACGTTAGCAGGTTTGGGGCTAACACCTTATTTGGCTAAGCAGTGGCTGCCCTGACACACACCTGTCTGCTTGGGAGAGTAGTGGTACTGGATGGCCAAGAGGGTGCAAAGGAAAAAGTCTTATTTCACACTCACTTCCTCTAAATCCTCCACTTAACTTGCAAGTGTGAAAAACTGGATGGAGTGTCCAGCATCACTGAGGCCCTGAAAGTCTGGTGTGTGTGGATATGTGCCAGAAGAAGATGAGAACAGGAACTCTGAGTGGGATCCTGGGGACTCTGTAGGTAGGTGAATGTGTGAGTGTGAGTGTGGGTCTTGGGGCAGAGACAAGATTTTCCAGCCACTGAGGGTGGGGTAGCCCCTCAGATACTTATTCTCAGATACCCTATTCTCTACCATGTAAATGCAATCTGGAGGAGTTGAACCCCCGTGGCCTTGAGCCCTAACACCTTGGGGTGGCAGAGGAGAGCCTGGTAGAACCAAGTGATCTTCTTTCTCCAACCAGCACCTATCAGAGTATAGTCCCAAAGCAAGCGAGCATGAGCAGCCAAACTGGATCAGGTGTGGGTTTTCAAGGGCTGGACGTGAAGGGAGTTCCCTGAGGTTGCAGAGAAGGAAACAGTGTAAAGAACCAACAGCCTCTGGGGACAGCTGCTGACTTTAACGATGCTGTGGAGCTGCAGAGAATGGGAGGTGGCTGCGCGATAGGGCGGCGCCCTGTATGGGTAACCCTCACGTCCCCTGGAGGGAGCAGGGTAAGCACGGGTGTTACTTGGGTAGCAGGTTACCTTGCTCCGGGCGCCCGGCACGCTGAGAGCCAGCTCGTGTAACAGCTCCCGGGGAGGTTCCTTAAGGTACCACCACTGAATCTCCAGCGAGTATGAGGTGGCTCCGCTGGCCCGGAACGCGCAGGGCATTTCGATATCTTCTCCCTCCCGTACGGTTACATCTTGGGGGACTTCGGTGAATGTAGCTGGAGGCGGGAGAGAGAGGCGTGACCAGCTGAAAGGCGGGGGCTTGGGACAACCCGAGGCTGAGGCGGTCGATCTCCTGCTCTCCAGCCTTGGGCTCCCCCCACTCCTGTCCCCAGCTACTGTGCAGCCCAGGCGCCAGCAAAGTTCAGAGAACAGCTGCAAAGCGGAAGCAGAGATCCGCCACTTGATGCAGGCTGCTTCCCTCCGGGTCGTGCAAGGTGCTGGGCAGATAGGGCCGCAGCAGTGGAGCCTGTCTGGGGCGCGCCAACTTTCGTTCACTGCAGGCCTCCTTTGCTTGGCGGGGGGCCCGCGGAAGGACTACCTAAGAGGACTCAACAACCGCGGCGACCCTCACCTGCTCTCATGCCCCTACCCACTCCTAGCCTGGGTTGCACGCCGGGATCGCTGGAGACCGTGAAGCCTGCCGCTTCCTTTCCTCCTCGGCTGTAGCCAAGCTGGCAGACTTCTGTGGCCTCAGCAAAGGATCCCTTGAGCCCATCGCGGCCGCGAAGTTCCCGCGCTCACCGTCGGCGACGAAGAGCAGCAGGCCGTGCAGCAGCAGAGGTGGCAGGTATCCCAGGGCGCCGAGCCGGTTCCGCTGTTCCATCTCCCGCAGGGTTGCGGCGGCGGCGGGGGCCCGGCGCGGAGAGGCGGCGGCGGCAGCAGCGTGGGCTCGGCTCCGGCTTGAGTTCGGGCTAGGACTCCTCGGAGCCTGCCATAGCCCTGCACGGCGCCCCCTCCCCTAGCCGCCGCCGGCCGCCAATCAATCCGGTTTCTTGAGGGCTAGCCCGGCGCGGGTCAGGCGGGGGGCGCTGCTCTGGAGGCACAGGAGACGAGGTCCGGCCAGGAGGCTCCTTTGGTCCGTACCTCCTTCGGCCCGGTGGTTCACAGGAAAATTGGGGGTCCGCAGTTCAGTCTTTGCCCGGCGGGCCGGGCAATAGCCGGGCTGCGCCAGGACCCATCCTTGGAGAACCGGGTGAGTGCCTGAGAGCTACCAGCTTCTGCTTCCCGGTCTCCTGGCTGGGCTCCCGACTGCCACCTCCTCCGGCTCCCGCCGAGCTCTCCCGCCGCCGCCGCCGCCGCCGCCGCCGCCGCCGCCGCCCCCGCCCCCGCCGGTTTCTTCCCGACTCTCGGCTAGGCGAGTGGGCGCTCAACCGCGGCGCACAGACCTGGCGTCCGACCCAGCGCAGCGCGTGGAGAGCGGATCCGGCGTGGCCGACCGGCAGCCAGAGAGAGGCGGGGAGGGGGGGAGGGGAGAAGAAGGGAGGGGACGGTCAGTGGATGGGCGGCGAGCAGCCTCCTCGGCGGCATTACTCCCGCCCTCCCCTCCTAGTCCGCCCCGCCCCCACCCCATTGGCCCCCATCCCTTCGTGGGGTCACTAGGAACGACTACAGTCTTTCTGGAAGCAGCGCAGCCCCACCCCGCCTCTGCTTTGCTTTAGGGGGCCTCCCACCCAAACTCCTGGATTCTTCCCAGTGTGTCCTTCCTTTGAGACAGCTGCTCCACCCTGCTTTCCGTGTGTCCCTCGACCCTCTCGGCAGCCCCCAGGGCCTCAACTCCTTACCCAGGTTTGGGCCACGAGCCACACCACTCTTTGGCCCAGACCCGGGCCATGGCGGGTGGATGGGTGCCAGGAGACTGCGAGAAGGGCGGAGCGCTGTGTCCGGCCAGAAGCAAAGCCAGGTGACAGTGAAGACCAGGAGTCCGCAGTGTGAGAGAGGGAAGTGAGCGCCCAGCGCTGGGCGAGCAGGTGCCTGTGGCGCGGAGCGCACCAGAGAGCCAGCAAGCGGCAGCCGTGAGTGACGGCAGAGGCGGTGCGGGTGGGGTGGAATGGTGAGCACCCTGCACGACTCAAGGCTCCGGAGGTTTCTGGGTGGGTGCGGTCTTCTTGCCCTGAGAGAGCTGGCCCCTGTGTCCTCGCAAGCTCTTCCCCGCCATTGCCCCCTCTGTATCCATTGCCAAGCCCCCTCCCGCCCCAGGCGGAAGGAGGCAGAGGTGGCATATACAGTCGCATTCACAGCCCATCCCCCACTTTTGCATCTTCCGTGTCACTGAACATTGCTTGGCCACCTCCTTAGACGCCTAGAGAGTGCAGTCTCCCTTCCGAAGGGGTGTGTGGGTGGATGAGGGGTTCAGTCCAGGCACAATAGCTTAGAGGGAGTCCTGGAGCTCTCCTTGGGCTCTCTTTCTTTTCCTTGGGATTCGAGATTCCCCAGCCAGTGGTCTGGTCTGGTTTCTTAGCTTTACCTGAAGTTACCATGGCACATCCCAGTGAACTTCCCCTGCAGGCTGGAGCCAGTCTTCTAGTGTCTCTGCCAGTGGGCTAACCGCTAATGGAAAGGGAAACCTAGAAGGGAAATAATTTTCCAGTGGCCATCCTAGTCTAAGTCACAATCTTAGAGAAGAAGAGGCTGCTATCTAGTCCTTTCTAAACTTTGCCCTCACCAGTGAAGACCAAGGGCACTGCATCCCTCTGCTCCTCCTCTTCCTAATGTGACCAGGGGGTCATTTCCACGCTCTGGTCACTCACTAATGCTCTTCTAAACAGAAGACCTTGTAGACCTTTCCTCCAGGGTTCCCATTGCCTGTTCCCTCTATATATCATCACCATTGGCCTGCCTCCCTCTGGACATCCCATCAGTCCTTAGAAACCAGGATAGGTCTGTGAATGCAAGAACTTACAGGCCCCTTGCTGTCCTAGGCTTTTGAAGGGAGGGGGCAGACTTGTATCATGCTACACCGATGCAGAACCATAGCAGAATTCTAAGGGAGCAGTTGGGGAATTAATTACAAGCAGGTATCTGACAGCATGAGCTAGCTATCAGGAGAGCTCCTATCAGGAGAGGCAGTGAGCTTCTTTCCCAGTACCAAGGCCAATGGAGGACTAATGGTCAATAACCAGGCTTGCTGAAGGAAATCGCTGCAGTGAGAAGGAATGACTTTGGTCACTGTGAAGGTTTGTGGATTCTTTCGACTCATCCTCCCTGGTAAGAATATTTTGCCTCTGACATAAGTTGGTGCTACTATAATAATAATAGCTGCTTACCATAATGTGCTTGTCACACAACAGACACTGGTTGCACTTTCTATCCATCACTTCTTAGTTCCTTCTCAAACATAAATCAGATCATTCTTCTTCTACTCAGAAATCTTCAGTGGCTCCCACTCCACTCAGCCCAAATACCAGTGGTCTCCCAAGATCAAATGATTGCCTTCTCAATCTTTACCTTCCCTTCCCTCTACCTTCTCCTCCTTTTTGTCCTTCCCCTGGCTCACACTCTTCCCTGGTCAATGTCCTGTCTCCGGCAATGCAACACACTAGGCCCACCCCAGGGCCTTTGCATCAACTGGCCTAGGCCCAGCTAGGATGTACCTCTCACAAATACTCATGCTCTGATTTTTGTCAGGAAGTCACATTCTTAGCCAGCCACCTCTAACTCATGTTTAACTCTGCAATCTGGTGCTCTCCTTCCCCAGCACTCCTTCTTTGTCCTTTTGTTCTTTTCTTTTAACATAACCACCTTTCATCATAGTATTTACTTACTGTCTTTCCAGCTTAAAAGCTTCAAAGCTTCTACCTGCTTTGGTCACTGGGGCATCTCTGGCTTTTAACACAGGGGTCAAGCACAGAGTCTGAGTTAGACAACATAGTTTCATCCCATCTTATGGATGAGGTAGTTGAGGCTCAGAGACTTCCCTAAGGTCGCACAGGTAGTAGGTGAGGCTTCAGCACAGGTCTGTCTTACTTTAGGTTCTTTATTTAAATAACAACCCCCCCCTAAAAACTTACACACCCCTCTTGGAAGTCAAGAAAACCTAGCGCTTCTGAGAAGGAGCAGAGCCACCTGTTAACTCTGTGTTAACAGGAGCTTCTTGCCTGCCAATGTAGATTGGAGCAGAGAGCTGTACTAGGGCCAATAATGAACTAGGAACACCTTTGGGAGCATTAGGGAGTGCTCTTGGGCCCCTTTGCTGGGATTTCCTGGTGGTAGGCAGGGACTCTGGGACTCCTACATTGTTCTGGCCTGGGTACTACCTCTGAAAAGAGAGTCAGATTCTTCCTCACCTGTCCTGGTGGGCTAGAGAGCTAAAGCAGGCACATATATATGTATGTATGTATGCTCTCTAAGGGAGGAGTTGCTTCTCTCTGGAGACACAGCCATTCACCTCTACCCACTGCAAATATCCCTCCAGCACCTGTAGCTGGCATGCATCCTGTTTGTATGAAGGAAGCAGTTTTCTGTGATGGGTATGTGAGAGCATTCCATGAGTGTTTGGTATCCTTCCATGATTGCTCATCAGTGGGGTGAAGAATTGTAGGGTTTCCCTCTCTCTCTGTAGTCACAGATCAGAAGTGCCTGTGGGACAACAGTTTCCAGAGGCCTCCAATAATATGCCTGGTGGCCTTTGAACTGGCTATGTCCCTGGGCTTGTTTCTACTAGGCCTGGCCGGTGTGCCTTGGGCGCCCTTTCACACATTCCCTGATTATCTCTGCTGTAGCTAGACTGTGAGTTAGGGTAGAAGCCCTTGCCAGGGCTGTATTGGGGATGGTGATCTCTGAAAACATCTTTAACACAGATTTAGCAAATTTGCCTCCTGGCATCACTTGCGAAGTTTATTTATTTTCATGTTCCATCTTGGATTTGAAATTTCGATATTCTTGTCTTGGCTGACCTTTCCTGTCCTTTCTCTGCCACGTGCAGCAACATTGATTTTGGGTAATGTGTTTTGATTTTAAGATGTAACCTATCCATAAACTTTTCTATCAATAAACCTGGCACTCTGGGTGCCAGACAGCTTAAAGCAAAACATCAGATTTATGGGGACTTTTATTTTTGAGAAATGTAGTCATTCATTTGCCATCAGTGTCAGGGCATAAAGGCTTGGAGTCTGGTCCCAGGAGAGACCCCACTGCAAGGACACACATCAGGTCAGGATCCACAGAGATTGCTAGAGAGGGGAAAGGTGGGGGGATTGCTTCTGAGCCAGGAGGAGGGCAAGTGAAAAAGCTTTCATTTTGTGTTCCTTTTGCCCTCCTCTGTCCAGCCTCATTGACCAACTTGGAGTGTCAGATTCCAGGAGAAGGACACCCCCTGCATTGCCACAAGAGAGGCTCTTTTATGCTCATCAGACCTTGGGTTGTCACAAAGGCTGCCTGCCCTGTCCTTGTACCTTCTGCAAAGCAGGCACAGCTTTCCATCTGGGCTCAGCTGGTTTACAGAAGGGACACACAGTTGTCAGGCCCCAGGGTCTGGCCTGCCATTGCTCACTGCAGTGTCAGTGGCCCCTCACTAGGTCTACAGAGCTAGGGATGTTTGTGAGTCTATTAGAGCCACAGTTTAGTGGGCTTAGCAACTGTCTAGAGCAGGGGCATGAAGAAGGAAAAGTCCCAGGCTGGATTTACTTCATTACTTTCCAGCATTGGGGACCCTTCAGAGAGCAAGACATAGAGGGTGCTCTGCACTTAAGTGAAGAGTTGAGGGGGATGTTGGTTCAAGTTTGAAATTCAGAGTCTCATAGCTAAGGATGGCCTGAAATTTTCCATATACTTGCCTTAGTTTCTTGAGTTCTAGGATCCCAGGCTTTGCACCTCCATCCCTGGTGAGGATTTTTGTGCCTAGAAGAGAGAGTCTGAGAGCTTCACATGGTGTCAGGGCCTGTGTGCAGAGCATGAGTAAGATGGTCTCCTGTGGGGTCTGCTTAGGGTGTGTTACCATCTTGAGTGCTGCCCAAGAGAGCACGGTGGGGGGGGGGGGGAATAGACAGGGGGATGTGACTGAGACAGAAAGAAGATCATGGGTGGAGTTGAGAGACAGGGCAGCCTTTGGGCTTGTGACAAAGATAGCAGGGACTCTGGTGGCTTGTTGGTAGGGTTAGGTAGGAGCAGGGATATTGGCAGATCTATTCACCATTGGCGGCAGAGGCAGTCATTGCTGTGGAGAGCTCTCATGGTCTGATCTCTCAGCTGAGTCCTCAGCTTGCCACCTTTCAGTGTTCCCCACTCCTCTTACCTTTGAGAACCGGTCCTGGAAAACAGAAGTGCCTCCAGCATACTCAGGTGTGAAAACCCCACAGTACCCTATTTGGGATGAGGGGGGTACTGACCATAAGAGCTAATGACCCAGCTCCTGGGGTAGAAATGACAGCAACAGTCCACACTGTAAAGCCATACCTGCTGGCTTTTGCTACTTTGGAGAGGTAGGGTGGGGTATTGCAATCATTGCCTGGTGGATCTTGAGCCTGGGTGCTGGGGAGACGCAGAATCAGAACAAAAAGTGACCAGGAGAGTTGAGCACTCCCCAGTGGATTTTAGTTCCCCTCACCCTGTGGTGTGTGTGTGTGTGTGTGTGTGTGTGTGTGTGTGTGTTTTATTTAATCATTTGCCAAAATAAATCTTTTAGACCTACAGAGAATTAATTTTTTATTTTTAATATTCTCAGTGCACTTGGGGTTTTATTTCCCACTAGATCTATTAGTTTAATTTAGTAGGGGACAGACTGTGTACTTAACCAAGAATTGCTTTGACATTATGGAGAATTAAGAGGCTCGGGCCAGATAGATGGAGCTGATCGATATGCTTGAGATAAACTCTATTATTATTTCCCCACGAACTTTCTGCACCTTAATGGTGAAGACAGTGATTGGAAAACATGTCACTGTCTGATCATGACTGGGCCAGAGGGTTAGGGTTCTCACTCCTGTGTCTTTCACAGACACCTGGAGATCACCTCCTTGGCAAGATATTTTTCGAACACGGCAGTGGAAGTGTTTTTAGGGACTATAGTCACTTTCAGCACTCCCAAGTGTCCATTTCTGCCAGCTGTCATCTCCATGTGAGTGACCAGCCTTCTGAAGAATTGACCTCATATCGGGGAATCAGTGTGAGTATAGGATTTAAGGCATAGAACTGAGGATCCAGGGATGGGCAAGTCCAGGTCTGAGAACAGAACAGCCAGGAAGTCTTTCCTAAAGAGCAGTGGCTATGTCTCTCCTGTTGTTAGAAGATGCTGGAATGCTCAGCTGCTGTGGAATGGGTAAACTGATGTCTGGGCAGTAGCTATGTAAATTGCTTGGGTGGGTGCATACTACAAGATTATGGTCTTGTTTCTCCATCACATTGACCTCAGGAGATGCTCTGAATGTGCCAGTTCCACTAAAGGAGAGCCCCAGATCTATGACCCCAAGCTTGTACCATCCTTCTAGAACTGTCTGGACCTTCACCTAGAAGCCTCTGTCCAGAGCATCTCCATAAGGCCAATAGAAGACACTCTGGCAGTCCTAGACAGTTATTTGCAACTTTCCCTTGAAAAGACCATGTTTACACTTGGGTATGCCTTTCTGTTTGAGCACCTCTTTTTCTCCTGCCCTAGTGGTAGGTATGAATAGTGTAATAATGCAGAAGGTCCCTCTGCCCCTTCAACATTGTCCTGGGCTGTGTGATCCCTGCAGTTCAGCAGAAGGGTTAGTTCTGGCCTTGTCTAGGAACGTCAAGGCTGAGCCCTGGAAGCCAGCTACACTCCTTCATGCTCCAGTCCTAAACAGTCCTGCTGCTCAGAGTCTGTTCAGCTGGCTGGAAACTTTTGCCAGAAAGCCTTCCTGATGATTTCTTTTCCTTTTATGTTTTTCTGTTCCTGTCCATTCTCATACCCAGAAGGGTCCTCCTTTGTAGCTAAGTTATCATTCTGCAAGGCCTAGGTCTGCTTTCATCTCCCAGTCCATCTCTCAAGGGTCTGGTGATTTCTGAAGCTCTGCCTTGAGTACTCTGAGGTGTCATCTGGGCAGAGCAGGGTGGTGTGGTGATTAGTGGTCTGCTGTTGGCATGGGAGGTGACAGGGCAGGATTTTCGATATCTAGGGTAGATCCCTGGGCCATTCTTACTAATGCACAGAGTTTCTGTCTTTGCACACTTTCCTCAAGGCCAACATAGGGACAGTTCCACTTGCCTGTATGGGTCTGTGCCTGGAGCTAGCAGACCTGAGGAAACTTACCACCCACCTATCTAGTATGGATAGCTGTTATTGAAAGACCTGTGGCCGGACTGAACCTTTTCAGGGTGGAAGCTGTGCCCAGTCCATCCTTACACCTGCCCAGACACAGTGCTCAGCATGTGACCGATGTTCAATGGGTGATGGGTGGCAGGAAGCCAAAGCTATTGTGTGGCCCCTACTGAGTCCCCAGGCTGCTCAATGGAACTTAGGCCTTTGTGGTCTCATTCTGGGAGCTGGCCCATTTCTACTGTGAGACTAGAGCATGGGGAGTGCAGGATGGTCTCAAGCTCTGCTTTGACATCATCCTAGCTTCAAGGCCTTGCTGGATAAAGCTGTGTCAGTTTTTCCTCTATACTGGAATAGTCACAGGCAAAGGCACAGAAGGAACACAGGATGGACAGGAGCATTGTATAAGGGCACCTGCCCTGGTGTGAGTGGCCAGACTCTGGTCATCTTGACTGCTCTATTGGTGCTTATGTCCAGGTCTTGGAGGCGCTCCCAGCCACTGCTGTGACCTTCACACCTGAATCACCCCCTCAGATTTTGTACTGCTGGTAGACTGGCAGCTGCCAATGCTGTGTGGTTTGTGAAATGTCAGTGGTTTAATATCAGTTCTGGAGGTTTTATTGCCTCCTCCACCCTTTTCTGATGGGATTTGATCCAATCAAGGCTGATCCAGATGATGGTAGATTTGTGTTCCCATCTGAAGTTGACAAAAGGTCATCCTGCCGGGGAGAGGGGCTACCTTGAGCCAGCACTCCTGTTTTGCTCTTCCTCTAGGCTCTTCCCTGCAGGTCAGGTAAATGCAGTGTTTGACCATGTAGAGCTATTGTCAAGGCCAAGGTACCTGGAGGTTTAAGATATGCAGTTGTCAACAACGAAAGGCCCTGGCGTCATCTGCAGAATATCTTGATACTTCAGATCCAACTTAATTTTTCCCAACAATGTTTTAAAATACAATTTTTCTCTTTCTGTGAAGCAAAGCAAAGGTACCAAATGAGATCCTCTTTGTGAGGAAAACCCAGCCCTAGGTCATGCGGGCTTGTGCCTCTGTTCTCTCTCTAACTCAGCATTGGGGTGGCAGAAACTACATATAGATCTAGACCAAATCAGAGTTCACTTTTCCTTGCTGGGGATAGGCTGGCCCACATGATTGCAGCATCTTCCCCTGGTCTGTCCAGTGTCAGATGTTTATGACTTTCAGAGTATCCCAGGGCCAGGAAAGAATGGGAACTGAGGTAGGATAGAAAGCCAAGAAACATGGGGAAATAAGGATGGAGAAGGGCCTCTCACGCAAGAATCTGGCTGTTCTCACTAACAGTGTAAGAAGACTTTCAGTTCAATTAGCAATTAACTGTTTTTTCCCCTTTCCTAAATGTAAACCTACAATTTAATAGGAATCTCAGCAGAGGTACCATGTTCAGAGAAGAAATAAACTCAACTCTGTACAACCATAGTGGCTCCTGGCCTCAACAGATTATAATTCTGCTCCAGGCACCTTCAGAGTCACCCTGTAATTTCACTTATCGAGAGAGAGAAAGAGAGAGAGAGAGAGAGAGAGAGAGAGAGAGAGAGAGAGAGAAGGCTGAGATTTCTTATCAACCTTTAAGGTGTAACTTGAGAGCCACCAAAGTGGTGTCCATGGCCATTGCTAAGACAGTTAACTTCTACTCTCTCAAGGAGGCCATATCTACACTTGGGTAGGGTAGTCTCTGGGCCTGCTTCTCTCTTGGTCTACATTCTGCAGAGCCATGCTGGGTTTCCCATGGTAACCCTAGTCTCAGGTGTACCTAGGGCCTTCCCTAGCCACAGAAGAGGGCTCAACCTCCCTATACTGTTTGGGGACAATGTCCCCTCCAGATGCCTGGAAGGCTGTGTGAGATGTTCCAGAAGCCTAGGGTACCCTGTGGATTCCAAGACCTGTGAAGACCAGATAGGAAAGGGGTGGGGCTCATTGAAGAGATACTGGGAATGCAGAGAAATCAGAGATGTTTGTCCACAGATAACCCCTGGGCTTTGGGAGAAAATGCCAGAAGGATCTACCCTTCAGAACAAGAAATTGTCTTCCAAGCACTATTTTTTTTGCAGTGGGGTGGGGGTGGGGGATTTTATTATTTATTTATTTTTGAGACAGGGTCTTGCTTGATAAGTTGGCCTCCATCTCATGAATCCTAAATGGTGGGATTGTAGGCCTATACCAGCATACCTGGCAAGCCTGGACCCCTTCCAAACCTGGTACACTGCCAACCTGACCATTTTCTATGTCTCACTAGGTTGGCATCTGTGAGGTCAGTAGGAGGAATGCATGACTTCTTTCTGTCCCTCCCTGGGCCCATTGCCATGAGCTGTGCTTAACTTTGGGATGTTCCCAGCTCTGTCCTTTTCTTTTTGCTGCTCAGCCACCACCCTAGCTCCAGCCTCCAGCCTCTGCTGGTTGATGCCCAGGAATCCCACTGTCCTGGCACTGAGCACTGAACTTCCTGTTTGAAAGGTGCTCAGTAGTCAGTTGGAATCATGAAGTCCACAATGAAGGGCAGGGTCTTTGTACCATTTTCTCTCTGGGATTTGGCTGTGACTACAGACAGACATCTCTGATTTCTCTGCCTCTGTTGTTGCTAGTGTCATTTAGTTCCTAGATACTTTGTGACTTGGGGTCAGAGTGACTCACTGATCTGACACATAAGAAATGCTGTTGCTTTTTCTCCTTCTTGTCCCTCAGAATAATCAGTCATGGATCATCTATAATGTGCCTGACAGAGTTGGACCCCAACAAGCATTTCTTGGATTAATAAAACATGCAGACACACAGGTATTCACTTGTACACCAGTTACTTTGCTCATTTCTGGGACAGAATAGCTGACAGAAGCAGCTTAGGGGGGATTTATTTGGGGCTCAAGTTTCATTGCAGAAAGGCATGGCAGCTGAACAGTGGCACAGCCCACAGTAGCAGGAACTTTTGGTATGGTTTCTTCACGTCCTGATAGAGAAGACATAGAATGGACATCATCTTCCAGGCCTGTCCTCAGTGGCTCACTTCATCTAGTTGGGCTACAATCCCAAAGGTTTCATATCAACCCCAGACAGTCCTCCAGGCTGAGGACCATATGTTCAAACACTTGAACCCATTGGCGCACATTTTTAAACTGTAATCCTTGCTTGTGAGAGAGTCACAACCTCTCCCACCTCACAGATAGAACACATGAGCTCTGTACCCACATAGTGGGGTCTCTGAAGGACACAGGGGTGGCACAGAACAGAGACTAAGCCTGACGGTGAGCAGCAGAGGCTGCCCTCCAGACCTGCTGTCTCTTATTTCCTTTCTTCCAAATGAAGGATTTTCTCTCTCATCTCAAGTTGGAGACTATGTAGACACAGCCACTGGGTTAGTGAGTGCTGTCTCTGGTGAGCAACTGGGTAATTATTTCCAAAAATATTGACTTGTAATGTGAAGAAAGCTCTTCTCCAGGCCACCCGTCAGCAGAAAATTGCCTCTGGTATTAACATTTCATCAACCACATAATGTGAATTGATGTAAATGCATAATTAGAAATAATAGTCTGGGAAAATTCACTCTTATTTATAAAATTGGGCTTGTTAAATTAAAATGGGAGCTAACGACTTCCATTTCCCCAGTAAAACATGGCCTGAGTTTTGCCGGCTTTGCAGAGGTCCTGGCTCATATCTCTGGGAGCTTCTGTGCACCCACAACTGGAAGAAGATTGAGGGAGAGGGTGGGTGACAGAGAGAGGTGAGAGAGCAAGAGAGCTCTTTGAGTAGGCACAGATATCACCTGTCCTAAAGGTGGCTCTGCAGTCACATGAATGGGCCTCTCAGAAACATCTCAATCACAATGCAACAAATGGCAGTCTTGAGAGAAGAGGACTGGAGATAAAATCCTTGGCTTTTATTCTCCTGGTGGAACAGGGGATAGCTCACCCTCTCACCTGAGTCCCAGGGATGACAAGGTACTGTATGGATAAGATAAACCTTGCCTCTACCTTGTTCTTACTGGTCAAGTGTGCCTAGTCTCTAACCCTCAGCCTCTGACGCAGAGAGGTGACCTGGTCCCTACCAACCAGGACCTCTAATGCCTGGCCACAGTGATTGCATGGCATTGGAGAGTCTATCCTAAGTTACCAGGAAAGAAGGTCTTGAAACCAGGAGAACAAAGCAGGTGTACAGATGGCTGGAACCATCATTTTTATGATTCCCTACCCATCCTTTCTGCTTCAACACCCCAGTTGGGCTGTGATTTCTCATCAGTTACAATCTGTCAAGGTTTTAAGCCTTTATTTAAAATTATGTCCCTCCTACCTTAGCTTCCTGAGTATCTGGGAATACAGGTCTGTGCTACTATACCTAGGTAAGTCAAGTACCCCTGATGATGGGGTAAACTCAGGGCCTTATATATGCTAGGTAAGCACTATCCCACTGAGCTACACCCAGCGCAAGCTGGAATTGATACTTTGAATATTCCATTCTAGAAGCCCTGGATCCCTTCAGACAGCTTTACCTTGACCTGTAATCTGTCCCTCTTCTGAAGCCATGAACTCGGCCATCTTAGCAAGCAGATCCTACATGTTCTGAAGCTGGGTTCCCAAGGGCCTGAGGTTAAGAAGGGTCTTCTTGTTTTATTCAGTTGCAGAGTCTAAGGTGAAGTCAGAGAGGGCACTATACTATGGGCTTTCTCTCCCCCGCCCTCTCTCTCTCTCACACACACACATGCATGTAAACAAGTAGATGTAGTCCTTATAATGACAGGTATAAAACTGTGATAAAGAGGAGGCATGATTGAGGAAGCTCCTTTAGCTAGTCTGTGGTCCTTGTAGTCATAGGAGGAGAGCTCCCAGGGCCTCCCCTCTGGTGACAATGCACTTGGGATCCAGAGAGTGGGGTGGGGGTCTCCCTGGTTTAGACAGGACATGCAGAGTGATGCCTATAAGGGCCAATGGCTGCACCTACTGTGCCCTGCTTCCTTGTGTTAGTAGGGGTCTGAACTTTCTAGGAAATGGCCCATCTTTTTCCTTGAAGCTGACCTTCTATAAGGGAGTAAAATTATCCATATTTCACTTTTGAAGTAGACAACCCTCTAGCCTCACCAGGGATGGGCTAGCCCAAGGTCACACAGGGGTCAAGGACCAAGATCTGGTTTCAGACTTCCTGGGGCCTGAGTCCTTGGTGTGGCTGGTGTCCAGCCAAGGCTGAGTGGTTTTCTGAGTAACAAGAGCCCCCTGCTTGCCCCCAGCCCCACCTGGCTACCCAGGGCATTGTGTTGGAGGATGGGGTGACAAGGAGGGATGCTTACCCTGCATGCAGCTCCCCTGGCCTTTCCCTCTCCCTCCCACTCTTCTAGGCTACACAGGTTCCCTTTTCATGTGGAAAGAAAGCTGAGCACTTGTCTCCAGGAACAGCCAGGCCTTGTCCGCTCAGCTGTGGCTCACTGGCCCAGACAATCCCGGCTATGTCCAAAGAGCCCAGAGGCTGACGAAAGCGCCTTGGCTGGGGTCCAGGAACTGCAGGGGGTAGTGGGCTTTGAAGCTTGAGCCTGCATGATGCCTATCCCCCAGGGCCTCTGAATTTCTCTCACAGCCTACTAGAGGGTGTGAGAGTAGAGGACTGTCAGTGAGTCTACAGTTCCAGGCCTGGAGTCTTTCTCACCAGCTTCCAGGCTCTCAGAGGCCAGAGGATACATACCAGCAACTACAATGGGGCAGGGTTGCATAGGCCTGAGGTCTCAGAACCAAAGTAACTTAAAAATGGAAAGAAAACACAGCTGCCCTGTCCACCAAGCTAAGCCCCCAGAAGGACTGAGGCTTTTTCTTCACTTTTAGGAAGGTAGTGGAGACTGCCAAACCTTTTAGGCAAGTGTATTTGTCCCCAGCTCTTTGTCTCTTGTCTCCCCAGGATGGGACTCTTCCCACTGTGCTTCATCAGGTGCAGGAACCTCTACCAGTCAAGGCTACCTGACCCTCACCCCATCCCCACAGCAACCATCTGCATCTTCCTATTAGTCAGCCCTGGGTTCTGACCTATTGCCCTCAAGGAAGGTTAAGATTTGTTCTTAATAGATTATTCCCAGTTCCTCAAAAATCCCATCTCAATCAAGATCAGCTGGCAGCATGAGCTCTGATTGTGCCCAACTTTGCAGCTGAGTCTCATGGTGGTCAAGTAACTGGCCCAGGACTACACAGCAGGCTGTCTACATCTGTTGCTTCAAAGCTTGTCCTCAAAGCCAGCAGGCTCCATTGCTTTTCTGGACATCTTGGCTCCTGCTGCCATTTCCTCTGCCTGAAAAATGATTTTCTTTCTTGAAATGACAGATATTTATTGGGTTCCTATCTTGTCTTTAGTCTTGTCTTTATATTGCTGGAGGGGATATAGTTCATGAACAAGCAGATAAAATGGAAACCAGTGCTAAAGTCTATATAGAAAGTTGAAAACGGAGTGTGTTATGGCATGTCTCAGGGTACTTTAGAAGCAATACCAGGGAATGCTACCCTGAGAACCTTGCATCTAGATGACAAAATGGAGGTACAGATGTACAGAAAACAGAGAAAAGCATCCCAGGCAGAGGAAAAGGTCATGCAAAGGTCCTAAAGTGCAGATGAGTACAGCATTCAGGGAACGGTGAGCTATGGATTTTGGAACTGCCGGAATGGGTGCAGAGTTGGGAGGTGTTGAGCATGTGATCATGCAGAGCTGTTGCTACAAATGAGCTTCCTGTGTAGATGAATGTCACTAGACCCAGGTTCCACAACATCCTCCCTGCTCTTCAGGAACCAAGGCTTGGAGAGGAGCTGTGGGGTGGGCAAGTAGGTGAAGGATTCCTACAGGGAAAAGTTTGCTGGCCTGTGGCCCAGTGTTGGAAGAGCTGAGGAGTCACAGATATTCAGGGTACAAAGTTACTCGGGGTAGTAGAGTCCACAGTTGAAGGCCTTCAAGTCTCTATGACTAAATACTACAGAAAAACAATTTAAAGGAACAAAGATGTTAGTTTCAGTCCTTGCTAGCTTGGTCCCATGCCCTTGGGCAAAACATCTTTGAGGTGGGTGGCTGTGGCACAGAGCTAGGAGAGAAAGGAAAAGGTCCTAGGGAGAGGAGAGGGAGGGGGAGGCAGGGGGGGCATAGGGAGGGAAGGCAGGGAAAAGACACTCCTAAGGATACATGGTTACTTATTTCCTCCTGCTGGGTCCCCCTTCCTTTAGTTTCTACCTTCAGAAACAAGCCTGTGCTTTTTTGTTTTGTTTTGTGTTTTCAACTTGACGCAAGTTAGAATCACTGGGAAGAGGGAATCTGAACTGAGGGACTGCCTCCATCATGTTGCTTATAGGAGTCTGTGGAACTTTGGATTAATGACTGATGCAGGAGATCCCAGCCTACTGTAGGTGGCACTAGCCCTGGGTAGGTGGTCCTAAGTTGTATGAAAAAAAAAGGTGAGCAAGCCAGTAAGCAGCATTCCTCTGTGGTCTCTGTGTCAGTTCCTGCCTCCATGTTCCTGTCCCAAGTTACTGCCTTGACCTCCCTCAGTGATTGACTGTGACCTGGGAGTCATAAGATGAAATTAACCCTTTCCTCCTCAAGTAGGTCTTGGTCAGTGTTTAATCACAGCAACATAAACCCATTAAGGACAAACACTCAATACAGGAGCCTGTGGTGATAGTTCATTTTGAAGCCATAGTGGGGTTTAAAGGAACTGTCCTTGGAGCCAGAGCTGGAGATAGATCAGAAGAGGCTGGGAAGTGCAGGGCTGGGCCAGACTGATGCTTGGATTTCTCCATGGTCTCTGGTCTCTATGTAGAAGGAAGTTTGTCCTGAGAAAGGATGCACACTTCCTGTGACCTAGACCCTTTTGGACTTGGGATGGACTACAGAGTACTCTGACCTTGGGGTAGATACCTCTGAATGTCCTGGAACTTATTCTGTAGACCAGGCTGACCCTGAACTCACAGAGATCCACCTGCCTCTGCCTCCCAAGTGCTGAGATTAAAGGCGTGCGCCACCAGCACTCAACGAGAGAAACTTTCTTGATTTGAAGACCACATGTCTATTATTATCAGACATTGGGAAAGAATGGACTATGAGTTTAATGTAACTCATATCCTGCTGGCTACAATGCTCCTTTGGATGTCCAGTGGGGAGAGGTCCTGATTCTGGCTGGCCATGGACTCATTTGCAGAAGTGGCAGGACTCTCCTTTTGTTGTGGCAGGCTGTGATTAAGCTCATCAAATGAACCTTCTTCTAACTGCTGTTTTCTGTGAGGGCCACTGGCACCCCTTGACTCTGAGAATGGCTATTGCCAGGGCCCTTTTCCTTAGAAGCCCATGGGATATACAGGGTGAATACTAACAGACCCAAGTCATCTTCTAATTCTTCAACATTGGAGCCTGGAGCTGAGTTTTTAGGCAAATGAATATAAACCACAGTAGAAGCTCTTCACAGCATCGGCAGTATTATTCACCTCACAATTGTTGAAAATTAAAATTGTCCATAGCTTCTACGTGCTTTCTCCCTTCATTGCAATTTAAGAACCAACACCATTTAGCTCATCAAAAATAATACTAGCGAGGAAAATGGCTTTTCTCTTTTAAAAGTCCCCAACATTTTGCCTTAATGTGTTCCTTGGAAGAAAGTAATTTACAATGCAGACAAGACAATTATCTGACTTGATTTAATACAGTGGATCATGCTGGTGACCCACCCCCATCTTTGCCTGTAGGGATCTAGTAGGGGGAGAATTCTATTCTGGGGCAATTATTTGCAACAACCAACTCAGACCTGTAGCTTCTAGCATTTACAGCAGATTGACAGGAGCCTGGTAGAAGGGTTTCTTGACTTTGAGTCATTTTGGAGTTGGGCTTAGGCTTCTCCATGGGGACTAAAACTTGCCCCTGTCAGCTGGGAGCTTATGTTCACACCTGTAAATTCTACTTGGAGCCTGAAGCCTAAAGCTCATCATTCACAAGTTACCTCATCCCAGGTCACCTCTTAAGTGCAGTATCTGTACCCTGCTTTCCCTTGAGCTGTATAGCTATGGATCACTGACCTGGAGATGTGTGGGTATCCTTCTGTCCAGGAGCAGCCCAGAGCTGTACTAGTTCAACTGAGGCTAAACACCCAGTTTCCTTCCCTCTTGGGTGGGCAGTTCCCAGACCTGTTTTGTACAGTTGCTCAGAGGTACCCATAGGCTGGGAACCCATTTCTTCCAACAGTAATGGCTCAGTATCACATTCTATGTTGTCCTTTGCCTTTCTCATTTCCTTTACCCCTAAAAACTACTTGAGACCAGGTGTGGTGATGTACACTTGTAATCCCAGCTATGGGAGGCTATGGCAGGAGAACTGACAGTTCTAGGCTAGCCTGGGCTACAGAGCAAGACCCTGTATCAAAAAATTAAAGAGCCTACAACAACCATAAAAGAGAGAGGGAGGGAGAGAGAAAGAGAGAGACAGAGACAGAAAGACAGACAGACAGACAGACAGACACACACACACACACACACACACACATACACACACAGAGAGAGAGAGAGAGAGAGAGAGAGAGAGAGAGAGAGACCAAGACTAAACAAAACAAATCTGGTTTTGTGTTCTCAGGCTTTACTCTTGTATGGCCAAATATCTGCCCACTCTAGCTAGTGTAACACAGGTATAGATCATCAATGACAGACCAAAGTAAAGATTCACCTAAGTAAAGCTTAGTGAACCAAAGAGTTTATTAGGAGCATTCTTGACTAAAGCAGCTGCATCAATGAGAAGTCTTACCTGAGCATGGATCAGGACTCATGAAAACTGCATCCCTGAAACTGTCCCTTAGCTCACATCCATATTCTATGTACCCCAGTGCTTCCAAGGACCATGTACAGCTGAGGCAGGGCAGGAGTGGTTGATGGAGTAACAGATGAATGTTTGCCTAACCCCAGGATGGAATGTCAACAGCCCTATCTCCATTATCATAGACAGGGTTATCACAGTGTGGGTCTGCTTTTTATTGCAATGACTTCAAGCCAGGGTCTTCTGAAGGCCACCACAGCTCCATGGTGGCCTGTGGTCATGTCAGGCCACAGGAAGTGGGTCTATATATGATGGCTCCTCTGATGGGGGGGTGGGCTGGCCCAAATGCAGTCAGCATGCAAGTGTCCTGGAGGGAGGAGCCAAGGAACCTGTTAGCAATTTTGAGGCTGTGTGGAGAAATGTTGAAATTCCCAGTGCTGGGTAGCACTGGAAGAGTTAAAGCATTAACAGGCACATCACCGGCAGGCTTCCATGATGGTCCCCATTGCAGTGCCTGGCAACACCCCATGTTGTTCTGAGTGCCCTGCTCTGGAGCACTCAGCTGGAGCTGGAGTGGATATTCTGCAACTATCCCTATCCATTGCTCATCAGCCTCTCTGTAGTGTAGCACATGGCCAAGAAGCCATTTATCAACATCTGGGCCACCCAGCCGGAGCTCAACTATTTGTCTACAAATAAGCCACAGAGCAAAGGGGATTTTCCGTATGCTGTGGAAGCTGCAGAAGCCAGATGTCAAGGTACCACCTTGGGCAACCTCTCTTTGCCTTTCTGCTCTTTTGGGAAGTTCCTCCTTGCTTCCTATTGCAGTTCCATTCCTTGTTTGGGGCTTGGCTGATGTCTCTGATGTCCATGTCAGTGACTTTTCTCATCCCTATGACAAAATACCTGCCCAAAACACCTTGAAAGAGGAATGCTTGATTTGGACCCACACTTTTAGAAGTTATCATGGTGAGGAAGGCATGGGGCAGTTGATGGAGGCAAGAGCAGGGGGCTGGGCTCCTCACAGCACCTCTGGCAGACAGGAAGCAGAGAACAAAACTAGACATGAGGCCTAGACTATGGCCCCCAAAGGCCTGCCCCTAGTGACCTGTCTGCCAGCATGTCCAAACATTCCATAGTCTCCTAGACAGCACCTCCAATAGGGAGCACTTCACATTCAAACTATGAGACACGGAGCATACGCAATATACAAAATTCCCCTCGGTTCCCCCTTGCCTCTACCTTCAACAGGGAGTTACAGACTTGTGAGCCTGGAGCTGCAGTTGTCCCAGTCTGGCCTCAGAGGACCAGTCCTGAGAGTTCTGCTGGCTGTTGTGAAGAATGGACAGGAGGGACAAGGTCCTTGCTGACCACCATTATCCACACAGAACTACTGCCCCTCCTATGGTTTGACCTTCTGATCCACTAATCCTCCCTCTTTGATGAACTGGTACCATTTGTTTCTGTCACTTGTCACCAAGGGTCCTGACCGTCATATCCACATTAAGCCATATGTGTGCATCCATAAAGGCCCTTCCTTTGGTAGCCCTAATGATGGCAGTGGCAGGGGAGCGTATCTTTCTGTAGATCTGCCTCAGTGCAGTGAGTGTCACCTGCCACCAGTCCTTCGAGGCAGGCCCAAGCAGTACTTCAGGGCATTCAGGCTGAAGAGAACACCGGAAGAACCAGAGCTATGACTCCCTCAGCTGCAGCTGACACAAGCTGATCAGAGGAGGTGGGGCCATAAGAAGCTGTATGAATGTCACCCATTTTGTGTGTTGGTAAGAATCTGGTTGTAGCTGGGCACCTCACGTGTAAGAGCACAGGACAATCCACAGAAGTGGGAAGAACCACCCAAGTGGCTTGAGTTTTCTAGGTATAAACCTGTCCCTTGCACATGGTGTTTGTGAACACACACACACACACACACACACACACACACACACACACACACGTCTGATCAGACATTCTGCCCTGGCAGTGTTTGGGGTAAGAGTGGCCTTTTCCAAGTAGGAAAAGGGTGGATGGGTGCTTGCCTTCAGGGGCTAATGAGGTTTCCAGGAAGACAGAGATAGAAGGGTCATGGCCTTGGGAATTGGGAGCAAATGCTGGGCTCTACTCCATACTTCCTGGAGTCCTCTGGACCTAGACTTCTAGAGCTGTCTTGACCTGTTGACTCAGCCTGGTAGGTTCCCTGCATGATGGGTCTGTGAGGTCTTGACGTCTGGCATGGTTCAGATCTCACCTTTGAATGCTGGATTCCCAGATCTCCTGCTATTGCAAAGCCTTCAGGAGTTGGGGCCTGGCTAGAAGACTCGAGTCTCCAAGAGCAGATGATGAAGGGTATTTTTCCCCTGGTTCTGGCTATGCTGTTTGCTTCCTGATCTGGTGAGAACTGGAGAGTCTCCTCCACATGCTTCCAGGACCTCCATTATGCCTTCCCTCCCCTGAAGTGATGCCCAAACCAGCTCTTCTTCCTTTCGGTTGCTTCTGTGGTCATAGCTTCTCAAAAGTAATTAATGCTTTTCATTCTCTGCACTTGGGTCCCCAGACCTGGCTTCTAATGAAGAAACAGGCTGAGTCCATCTGCTAAGCTCCCCTAGCCTGTGAGAGACTTTGGGGGCTGTCTTATTGTCTAGCCCAAGGCAAAGACAGATGAATGGTCCCCATGGACATTCATGTAAACCAGGCTTGCTGCTCAGCCTCTTCCTGAGCTCCACATCTCTTATGGAGGAAGTTTCTAATGCTATCCCACCACAGACCATCTTGCTGTCAAGTATAGATGACAGAACGGTAAGCTTATGTTTGGATGAGGGTTTCCAAAGGGAATGATCATTCAGAAATGACCCAATCACTTATTTGGGGTTTTGACAATCAAAAATGAATTTCTTCAGACCAGAAATGTATCTTTACATTTCCTCTCTCTCTCTGATTCTGTGGGGGCTGTTGCTCCCAAATCTGCTTGCATCATGGTTCAGTAATGTTTAGAATCCAGAGTAGTTTTCTGGAGACAGATGGCATTGATTTCACATTTGTTCCACTGTGCCTGCCTCTCACAATGTATTAGCATCAGCTCCTGACATGCAACTACAGAAGACATCAGAAACGATTTGATTTGTCACTTACAAAAACATTTGTGCTGGACCTAGTGGGCCAGGCCTGTAATCCCAGCTACTTTGGAAGCTGAAGCAGGAGGATCATAAGTTTAAGGGCTACTGAGTTTAAAATAAGCCTGGGTAATACAGTGAGCCCCTGTGTCAAAACGATAGGGAAAAGAGTGTTAGGGGTCTTGCTCTACACACACAGCCCTGGATTCCACCCTAATATGAAAGGTGCATCTTCTGCATGAGGAGAGTTGGGGAAAATGGACTCTTCGTGAACTGTAGAGGGCCCATCTCTGTTCCTTTCTGCATGTGATCTTGTCCCTGATATTTCTGACAATTACTTTAGTAGCTCAGGATGGGAGAAATATTGTGTGGCTATTATGTCTCAGTGTACCGTGAAGAGCATGCTGGGCTCGAGGTTCACAGGGTAATTGCTGTAGGTCCCTGTGACTTTAGAATGCCATTGTTCCTGTCGGAGCCTCAGTTTCTCCATTGGTAAAAAGGAGAGCCATCTCTCTTCCTCACTTTTTCTCATGATCTAGGAGAGGGTAAAAGAGTATCTGGTACTCAGATGCACATGAATCAGGCTTTTCTTTCTGTAATAGTAGGCATTAGAATCTCTTATATGCAAGCGTGTACTCTACCAATGAGCCACACACCCCACCTTTTTCCCCCCAGTGCTGGAAATTGATCCCAGTGCTTTGTGTAGGCAAAACAGAGGCTCTGCTACTGAGCTATATCTCTGGCTCAGAGTCTCACTATAAGTCTCAGGTTGGCTTTGAACTCACTATAGTCGAGGCTGGCTTAGAAGTTGCTTTCCTCATGTTTTAGCCTCTGTCTTGGTACCTTACCACACCTAGCTTTTGTAACTCCTCTAAAGTCAGCCAGAACAGGAAGTTGCTTGGAGCCATGTGACCTTGAACACCTGAGTAGTCAAGGTACAGAAATCAAGATGGTCCCTGGCTGGTGAAAGGTCTTTCAAGACAGTCTGGTGTGATATACAGAGTCTCAGAGTTGACAGCAGGGTAGGAAGGAACTTACTTGTGTATGACATTCCCAACACTGCAAGCCCTGAGTTATCACACCCAAGTCTGTCCATAATAGGATCGAGGTTCCCATAGAATGTTTCATGACATCATGCTGCACAGGGACAACTGGGAATACCAACTGCAGAGAAGGACAGATGAGGGCCAGGCTGAATCCAGTCACTGTGTACTCAGGAGAGGGGGTGCTCCCGCCCCCATGCTCCTCGTCTGGGTGGCCTCTCAATATTCCTTCTGTCAGTTCTGCTCAGAGAAATCTGCATATGCCATGCCAGGCATACATGCCTGGAGGAGGAAATCAACCCAGACAGCAGACACTTAGACCTGCTTTGAAGGTCATGCAGTTCTGGCTGGCAAGCTTGCCTGAGATGCGGGATGCTGCTGACATAACAGCCTCTACCAGGATGCCATCTCCTTCCTCTCACCTAAAGACTGATTTGAAATAATGAGCACCATCAGAGTGGGAATCCCACTGTCCTAAACTCTCCAGAGTTCCAGAGCTAAGACCCATGCAAGGCAGATGCTTCATCCATCTACCCAAGCATCTGCTATTTTGGTACCCAGCACTGGGCCTGCTGGGCCACATAGAGCCCATCTCCCTGAGCTTGCAGGAGATGCTGAGAATAGACTAATAATTCCAACAGAGTTTTGCCAGGTTCCAAGTAACTCTTACCTCTTAGTCATCTTACCTCTTAGTCATGTCACTTCCTGGGGCCCTCGAGACCCTCTTGTGCCTTCTAGTCTGGCATGCATCTTCACCAAGGATAGCCTTCTGAATGAGTTCATATCTCCACATAGAACCAATTCCATTAGTTAATGTTTGAACAAAACACCTTCTGTTTTCTGTTAAAAATGTCCTACCAGAAAATTAGAGGTAAGTCAAAGTTTTTTTTCTTCTCAAGACCCTGAAATTGTCTTGGTCTCCAAGGCAGGAACATCTTCTCCAGAAGATAAGACTGCAGATGAGCACAAGGGAATTGGTTCTCCTCGTTGTGGGGCTATCTTATATAGGTCAGCTTAGCGGCCTCCCCTGCATGCTAACTACTGTACCCAACTGTCACTTGTTGGGGGATGGGGATGTGCAATTAGCAAAATAAAACTCTAGGACATAAACATTCCAAAACCCCAACTGGAAGGCCATGGAGGCTAATTTGGCTGGAATGATGCAGTTGGCAGAGAATTAAAACATACTCATATCAAGCAATAGGGCAGTTGACTCAGTGACCAGAAGGCTAAGGATTCTGCTACAGCATGGTGTAGGAGTTCTAACCCTGGAGAGCTTTCCGTGTGTCATTTCTTTGGACTTAATCTCCCTTCTCCCACCCTTCCCCCCAAGTAGGCTCTACTGTGTGGGTGCCATCTTTGTCCACAGGCTGTTATCCAAAAGCATTGGTTGCACAGAAGGAGAGTCTGCTTCACCAGCATTTGTCAGAAAACATCTTAGGCATGAATGCCATCAACCAAATGAAGTCATGTGTTTGTACCTGAACCTCTTGTAGTAGGGTGACTTGAATGAGGAATGTCTCCTGAAAGGCTCATGTATCTGAACACTTTGTCTCCAGTTGGTGGTGCTATTTGGAGAGGTTATGGAGCCATAAATATGTAAGTGCCAGGAATGCAAACTCTAGTCCCCACACTTGCACAGCAAGCACTTTACACACTGAGACTCTCCCCAGCCCCAAGCACTCATTGTTCTTAAAAGAGGCTATAGATTAAGAGAGAGGGGTGAAAAGGAGTTGAAACCCACCACGAACTAGGAGCTATTTGACTTCAACCCATTTCTAGGGTGGAGTTTCAGCATGCAGGGGATACTGCATGGCAGCCAATCAGTTCTTGATGAAGGATCCTCACCAGGTTTTATTTACTAGGTGAGTGGGTCTCCTTGTGCTTTGTGGACTCAAGATGCTAGGATTCTCTTCTGCAGGCCTCCTTTAATTTTGTGTTTTGTTACATTCAGTATTTACCTGTCCCCACTCCCAACAGATTTTCCTTTTCAAGCTTTTCTTCTCTGGTGCTCTACTTTATTGTAAAATAGCTTTCTTTTTAAGAATCATGGCTACTACATTGCCTATTTTTTTTTTTTTTTGTAGTGAAGGATGCTAGTTTCTCAGTTTTTCTATTTTAAGGAATACTTGAACCTTATGTGGCTTTTCCTTTGAGCTATTTTCCACAGGCTTTAGCATGAAGCATTATTTGACCCTCCCCCACCGCCTCTGTCCTGCCCTCCCTCTTTCCCTTTTCTTTTTCCTCCCCTTCCTCATTCTCTACCTCTCCCTCCTTTCTCATTCCCCTCCCCTCCCCTCCCCAGCCTTCCCCTCTTCCCTTCATACTCCCTCCTTCTCTACCTCCACCCTCCACCCTTCCTTCAGTGTGTGCCCCACCTACAACTCTCCTCCCCTTTGCACCCACAATGCCATCTTCTCTTTTTCTGTACTTCTTTTTCTGTACTTCTGGTATGAACTGGCAGTCAGGTTGTCTTTAAGACACACTCTACGCTAGCATTTCTCATGGTCCTAGAGTTCAGTCACAGCCCGAGACTGTCAGCCTGTGGAACTGCTCCCATGTGGAAACATGTGGTTCCAAATTTCAGCTTTCCATTTTCAATGCCCTCAATGCTCAGTCATCCCCTGAACTGAAGCAGGCTGAGGAGGAGTCTGAACCCAGGTAGGTCATGAGTTCTCCCTGCTTCCCTCTAAGAGTGTATAGATCGTTTTCCTACTGGCTGGGGGGATGGGCAGCCAGGGAAACAATGAATGGTTAGGAGAAAGAGTTTCTTAAGAAGGAGTGAGCTTCTGTTGCTGTGGTTGCCCCAGAGACAGAGGGAGGACTAAGGTAAGAGGCAGAGAATGGAAAGAGGAAAGAGTCAGGGAGTCCAGATGGGGTCAGGGTGAGTGAGGGCACTGAGAGGCACTGGCAAAGGACACCCTTGGAAACAAGAGTGCAGCATGCTGAGGACCAGGCTGAGATTTTCTGTGGGAACTTTGGAACAATATCTCCTTCCCTATGGGGTATATTGGCCAGATCCTACTCTGCAGACTGCTGCCCATTGCTGCCCAAAGATTTCACTGCAGCCCCTTTCCTGGGACATTGCCTGGAGCTAATTACATCTCCTATTCTCCACAGCTTAAGAGTGGCTCAAGATGAGATCAAAGGTGATAAAGTTTGGGAAACACAGGAAGGGAAAAGAGCCTGTCATCCCTGCTGGCTGACAGGCAGGAACTTCTAGCCTGTCCTCATGGCACAGGCCTGTAGTACCAGGTAGAGGCTGAGGCAAGAGGAAAAGCCCAGCTTGGGCTGCTTAACCAGACCCTGTCTCAGAAATGAAAAATAAAATGACAAAGAGAACTGGGGACACAGCTTAGTGGTGGTGCCTTTGTCTAGCTTGTGCTGGGCCCTAAGTTCAAGCCCCAGGACAGGAAATACAAAACAAAAAAGAATTTCAGCACAACTAACAAAAGCAGCAAAAATCACTGTGAAGATTTTTTTTTTAATTCCTTTTGTGAGTCACTTCAAGAAAAAAATGTTAAAATAGCATCGAGCCATATTTAAGGTAAAAAGACAGGATAGCCCTTGAGTTTGACCTTCCTCCCTTTTCATCTATAAACTTGTCATTTTCTGAGAAGCTAATCAACAAAATTATAAACCAAGATTATAGGCAAAAAATGCCTCACCCTCCTTCTGACCTATGGATAGTAAGAATTCCTTTGACCCTGTTTTTTTTTTTTTAATATTTACTTTTTAATTTTTATTTATGTGAGCATGAGTGTAATGGCATATATATGCAGGTACTCACAGAGGTCAGAAGAGGGCCACACCCCAGGGATTGGAGTTACAGGAGGTTGTGAGACCACTGACATGGGTGCTGGGAAACACACTTAGGTGCTGTGCAAGAGCCACAGGCACTCTGAATCACTAAGCCACCTCTTCAGCCCTAATCTATGTTTCTACTTGTCTTGTCAGCCTGCACACCTGCACAATGTGACTTATAAACCCCATAATCTCATTTACTAATGAAAACTTCTTTAGAATACTTTTGTAATCTTTATTTTGTATAATCTTTTATATCCTTTGAACACAGTAACTTCAAAAACCACCGAAATCATATAGTTCTGTTAGGATTTTCATACTTAACTGAGATTCTCTCTTGGAGGTTGTACCTGCCCTTCATTGTGTCCTTTTATTAGGCCTTGTATCTGCTTCCTTTTCTGAAGTATTTTGCATTGAATATAGGGCTTTATGCATGCCAGCAAATGCTTTGCTACTGAACTAAGTATTAGAACACACACACACACACACACACACACACACACACACACACACACACACACAATTTTCTTAGAATTTTGAGATGGAGTCTCACTAAGTTACCTAGGCTAGATTTGAACTTGTGGTGATCCTTCTGCCTCACCCTCATGAATATCTGGCATTACAGGCCTGGGCTACCAGGCCCAATCCAACATTTTCTTAACAAATTCCAACTTTGCTTCATAGTGGCTTATCCTGAGTTCTTTTTGTGTCTTCAATGAAGAGCCAGAAAACACCTGAATGAGTTCTCAGGAGAGCATCTCCATGCTACAAAGAGGATCATGAAGATTGGTCATATTCTTAAGAAGCTGGCTTTCAGCAAAGCCTACCAAAGGTATGTGTGTAAGCTGAGAAGGGCTAGTGTCGCATCTTAGTCCACTCAGTGAGGATTGGGTGGGAGGATGCCCAAGACATTTGCAAATATCTGGGAGAGGCACTGGACTCACACAGAGGACAGAGTTGGACTTCTTCAGGCTAGTCTTATGTGAACTTGGTGAGTGAGTGAGAGGCCCCAGCCTTCTGCTCCCCCATCAGGCAACTTATCTAAAGTCTTCCAGTAAGATGGTAACCTGAGACCTACCTGAAGCTGGGTGGTAAACGGATGATTGAATCACCAGGCTGGGCTGTTGACTCCCTCTTTTCTCCAGGCCTCAGGTTACATCAACGGTTAGACTTAAGGAGGTCCCTAAGATGCCCACTTTGTTGTATGTTGGTTGATAGCTGAGGCCCAGAGTGAGTCTGGGATTAGGAGTCTTGGGCAGGCATATCTTACTGAGCAGGTTTTCTTTAAGAACTATCTATGCTTCTGAGGATGTTACACTTCCTATGACTTGTCACAGCACCCTCCTTTGCTTAGGAAGCAAACTCTTTTTTCAAAGCTAAGCTTTCTCCAGGCCTATGGGATTAGTGCATGATTCAGATTAATGGGGTCCAAATTAATGTGATTTATCGTCATGGCTTTCACAAGCTGTACTCTACTTATTCAGCAACTTTTATTTTATTTTATTTTATTTTGTTTTCAGGACCTAAATGTAGGACACTTGGAGTAAGAAAATATGCCTCCTCAGTTATGCCTATAAACATATGGAACACTTTACAAAGTTTTGGAAAGCACACAGAACAGCTCTATCAGAGTTGACAGCTCCAGGTGATTGTTGCCACCCTCATTTGGGGTGTAAAATGTCACACTTGAGCAAAACTCAAGCATTTCAGTTCCTTCAATAGACAATACATGGAAAGCCCCAAAATACTGAGTGTCCCTCTGGCTTTGAAAGAATAAGACAGCAGGTTGTCTGTGTGTTTCTGGTGTGACTGGTTCACAGAACTTGCCACCATGTTGATGCCACCAGCAAGATTTCCATGCAACAAACATGAGTAGCCAACCACCGTTTCCCTTCTGAGGGTTTTTGAACACACATTGACATTCCAGTGTGGGTTATCTTTCAGCTTCCACATTCCCCATCAAATATATGGTCTTCTGAGGCCTGGGGCAAGCCCACCGAGGAATTAAGGATCTTCACATTTGTCTTTATTTCTAGGCTAATATGGCATCAGAAAGAGGTCTCTGCATCATTGGCTTCACAGGGGGCCTGGTACTGCCCCTCACCCACTCCTCAGGAAACTCTTTCACAGTGCCATCTAGTTCTAAACGATTATGTAATTACATTTGTGAATGTAATCCTGCAGGGCATTATTCTAATTATAGCCTACAATCCCTTTCAGCTACACTCAGAGAAATAATTTGTGCAATGCAATGGGACTCCTCCAGCTGCTGCAGTGTCTAGAACCTGGGCACACAGTCAGCTCTGCCTCCTGGAATCAGAGGCCTTCGTTCCTTCTCAGGAAGAGATCCAAGCATCAAGTCCCCAGAGCCATTCCTCAGGGACAGTCCCAAAACACAACAGAATCCTTTGTTACTAAAACCTTTATTTAGCAACGAATTGCTCATTCTGCACCCAGTAACAGGAATTTTGAATGGATTTTTTGGTATGTAAATTACACCTTAATAAAGCTGTTTAAAAACAGAATAAGTTAACTATAATCAAAGACAGAAATGGAGGTGTCTTACAGGTGGGTGGATCTTGTGCAGTCTGAATTGTGCTTCATGAGTTTCATGAATCCAGTTAGGGTGGCAGCCAAAGTCAACCACTAGTTACTACTATAAATTTTGTCTTTGTGTTATACTTGATTCTCCTACTCAGATAATTGATTTGGTCATAACAAGCCATGGATGTTATTTTTTGAATGTAATAGCTAAGTTAAAAGTAGAGAGGGTGTGGCGGAGGTGATGTGTGTGTGTGTGTGTGTGTGTGTGTGTGTGTGTGTGTGTGTTTGTATATACTATCTTGGTTTCCTGTTAGTGGGTCATTCTCTGAAGGAAGGTCAGGGACATTCATGAATCCTTCTGCCTTGTACATTGATGATGGGCTGCCTCCATTTACTGTTTTACATAGAAAACACATTTACTCATTTTTCTTTTGGAGTGTGGCCACTGGTAGATTGCCCATGCTTCGGTGGATGGTCCCATCCCTATGAGCATAAGACAACACTAATTGAACTCAGTGGGTTATAAAAAAGAAAGAATATAAAGACATGAAAATGATTTAGAAAATATGGTGACACCTGTCCTTAATTCTAGCATTTTTTTGGAGGCTGAGGCATGTGGACCTCTGTCAGTTCTAGGCTAGCCTAGACTACATAGAAGTTTTAAGCTAACCAGACTACTTAGTATGATTCTATCTGAAAAAAAAAGAAAGAAAAAGACTTTTTTTTCTAAGAAATACCTACAATGTTCATTTTAGTAAGGTTCTAAAAGTTAATAGGTTGTAACAGTTGGTGAAAAAGGCTCTAAGCAACTATGTTACTTTTTCCTTGCAAACTGTCCCAAGCAAATGAAGTGAGATCCTGGAAGTTTCTCCTTAAAGATGAAGACACAGGCCCAGTGTAGTGGTACAGACCTCTAATCCCAGCATTCACAAAGCTGAGGCCAAGGGATTTTGAATCCAAGGTCAGCATGAGCTACCTAGAGAGACCCTATCTTCAGAAACAACCAACCAACCACCAACAACAACAACATCCCCTAAACAAACAAAAAGACATAGGGCTGTTCCTAGCTCCTGTTTTCCTATCATTCATATACTCTTCAGAAGTTTTGAGTTGTTTCATTTTATTCTTATCCAGTAATGACATCAACTAAGATTATGGATTTCCCCCAACATCTGCCTTTGGAAGGATGAAGCCATGCATTTGGACGTGGTGATGGGGACAGCCAGTTCTATAAACCCAGGGATTTTGCAGGGGACTTGTACCTAAATGATTAGGTTAAACCCTTGGATAATAGGGCTGGCGACATGGCCCAGTGGGTAAGAGCACTTGTGCTCTTGCAGAGGACCTGACTTCAGTCCCCAGCATGCATGTTGAGTAGTTAACAACCTCTTGTAACTCCAGCTCTAGGGGATCTGATGCCCTCTTCTGGCCTCCATGGGGACCTGCACCCATATGCACCTCCATCTGTATTTCTAAATAATAACAAGAAGCTGGAGACATAAACTAAGGGCACTTTCTTTTGCTAAGGATCAGGGTTCAATTCTCAGCACCCACATGGTACCTCACAACTGTCTGTAACTCTGATTCCAGGTATTAGGATGTCCTCTTTTTAGCTCTGCAGGTGCCAAGCACACATGTGGTATATACATGCAGACAAAACACTCATACACATAAAATTAAATACATGTTACAGAATTAAAAATAAAAAACTAAATCTTAAAAACCCTAAATGATTGGATTTTTAAAAAATTGAGCCTTAATATCACTTCTATTTTTCTTATGACAAAAGGATACATACATCCTGTGTATTTTCATGTAACATTGGAAGTTGTGGGGTTTTATGAATAAAAATAGATTTTACAAGTGTATCACAGGTGTTCAAGCACTATATGCATTCCCTATAGGAAATCAGCCATCCATCCTGAAGTTCATTTTCTATGTTTATGTTCATTTTGGCTAAGTGATTCTGCCCAGTGCAGAGGGGTGTGAAGGATGTGGGATAGGAAACTATGTTCCTGTACACCATGGTGTTCAAGGGACTACAGCATGACTTGGCTGGCCTTTCTCCCTTGGAGCTCTGTGTTGGGGAGACAGTGGAGTCAGACACTATGAAAGGGAGCCTGGGCCTCACCATGGAGAGTCATCTGTGATGGGGGCATGGGAATGTGGACTGGCCAGGGACTTAGGCAATGTTGTGAGGAAGACTCCTACCTCTCTCCAGTATGAATGGCCTCCCCTCTGCCCCTCCTTGCCTCTCTGGGGGCTGCTAAAGGTGAAAGAGGGCAATGCAGGGCACTTCCATAGCATTCTGTATGCATTGTCAGATAAATCTTAGGGAAAGAGTTGCAGAGGGGCTTGGGATCTTTCAATCTAGTCAAGCAGGTTTCCTGTAGAATCTGATCTTTCTTTTTCTGTTCTTTTCAATAGTCCAAGATGGATCTTGCTGTCCTTGAATGTACTACCCTGACTAAACTGTCCTTGAATTCACAGAGATCTGCCTGCTTTTGCCTCCACAGTACTAGGATTAAAGGTGTGCACCACCACGTCTCTCCTAGAATATGATCTGGACCCAGGGGGACATTTTCCTGAATGGCTAGTCTGGGGGTTCTAGGCTGCTCAAGGAAACCTACTGAAAATGGGAGCCAGCCAGGGTTCCATGGAGGACATCAGCTACACCACCAGACAGCAGATGGTGTGGGAAAGGGATAGAGCCAGACACTAGCCCTAGGGAGATAGGAGACTAAGTCCCTGGTGCCCAGGGTCTCAGACCAACCTTTCCAAGCCTCATTGTTCTGAGATCCCAGGCCCCAGGGTGGGGACAGATGGATGCTTAGCAGGTGCAGGCCCAGAAGCTCCTGCCTGCTCCCAATGCCCCCAGAACTGCCTCGAGTCAGCTTATCTCTTCTTGTCATCTGTGCCAAGAGCTGTGAGAATGGGAACCAGGTGCTCCCAAACCAGGTCTTATTGGAATTTTGCTTACATCTCTCTGCTGAGCCTCTCTGTGGCCAAACTTGTGGGCTTTGGTGTGTGTCAGTTCTAATGTGAGGCTTTGGCCAGGTGACATCAAGGACTTAGCAGTGGCAGAGAAAGCACCTGAGGACTTCATGGTCCTGGCTAGATGTCTTTGTGCATTCTTCTTGACCTGTGGAGACTCCAGTTATCTCAGCATGGCCCATCCAAGGTGACCTCTGCTGAGAACAACCAGACAGATCTGTATAGTGCTAGATAGACCTGGACCTCTGACCTCCAAAGAGTTCCTTTACCTCTGCCAACCTCATGTTCTTCACATGGGAACTAGGTCATTCTTTGGAGGGGAGATGTGGGCTGTGAGTGATGAACAGCAGGGAATACTGGGTATGGTAGCAGGTGTATACAGGACTATGTTGTGACATCAGGTGACCATTTTATCAGTTCCCCCCCCCCAGGGGGTAGAATCCCCCAGACTATCTTTCCCTAAAGTTTAGGATGATGTTCAGTGGGCTTCTTCCCAGAAGTGCCGTGGGGAAGCAATGGCTACTGGGAATGATTTTAATGTTTTTTAACTACTTCTTCCTTTTTGAGACATTTCCACAAATCTCTCCTGATGCCAAGCTCTCCACTCTTTTTCACAGTCACCTGTAGCCCTTGGTTTATCACAGCCCTTATTCAGGTCTTTCCCAGAGCAGTAAATTCACTGTGGGAGCTCAGTCTGTGAAACACCCTGATGGTTAATCATTTCCTCTGCTCTCCTGCGAAGCCCTTACTCACCTTCAAGACCCTCCCTAGCCTATCTCCCTCTCATATGAAGGCAACTATTATTTTCCTTGGGGTTGTTCCTTGTGAAATGGGGCAGAGAACAGCAGTGCTAGCTCAGCTGAGAGCTGAACCCTACAATAAAGGCCAGGGTGGCTTTGGCACAGTCTTTTAGAAGTCCCAGGTTGCAGACTGATTTGCCTATGAGCACTTTAAAAGTCCTTTTTATTCTTTTTTTATTTAAACAAATTATTTGTACATATAGATATTTTACGTGGAGCTATATGTATCTCTGGTGCTGGCAAAAGCCAGAAAAGGGTATCAGATCCACTGTAATTAGAATTATAGATGTTTTGAGCAGCTATGTGGAAGAGCACATAGCTCTTTGGAAGAGCAGTCAGTGTGCTCTTAATCTCTGAACCATCTCTCCACTCCCTCCTAAAATCCTTTCAAATTAGTATATACTCATTGTAAAAAAAAAAAAAAAAAAAAAAAAAAAAAAAGTAATGGGTTCCATTATGACATTTTCTTTTAAAAAGATTTATTTTTATTTTATGTATATTAATACTTTGCATACATATATGAATGTGCATCACATGTGTGCAGTGCTCCCAGATGCCAGAAGAGGCTATCAGATTCCCTGGAACTGAAGACATCCATGAGTTCCCATGTAAGTGATGGGAACTGACCCGAGTCCTCTGCAACAGCAGAGGGCCCTTAATCACCAAGCCATCTCTCCAGCCCCTCATTATGACATTTCATACATGTATATCATGCACTTTGATCATAGTCAATCCCCCATCACACTCTCTCAGGTTCTTTCTTTCCACGTAGTCTCTCTTTTACTTTTGTGCTCACCATCCCCACTTTTTAAATATAGGTTCTAACCATTCAGTATTTGAGTCTAACTTATTTCATTTAACATGATGGTCTCTGGTTCTTTATGGTAGGTAAAATTCCATTGTGGTGCGTGCACCTCATTGTCTTTCTCCACTCATCTGTTGATGGACAACCAGAATTCTTGGTTATAGCAGACAGTTCTGGAGGAGGAAGGCAAAGTTCAAGTGGGCCAGTTTCCTCCTGATTGAGGTTGATCGCTAAACTTTGGGTCCTGAGGGTGATAGCCTGTGGCTGTCTCTTTGTGGGTCTCCACTGGTGTGTGTGTGGGGACTGTGAAAGTCATTTGCCACGTTGAACAGAATCTCTGTGGTGTGGCAGGGTCATCTGAGGTTCTGCTTTTAGATATTTTGAGGAATCTCCATAATGATTTCCATAATGGCTGAACCAGTTTATAACCTACCATTGGGTTAATGTGGTACAGAAAAAGCCTGTTACCCAGGAAGAGCTTAAGCAATGTCTTGGCTATTGTTGGGTTCATGGGAAGATGAGACCCAGGGCCACAGAGGATGACAGAGCTGATGTTGTAGCCAAGCCCTGGGAAGGACAGTGAAGAAGGATCAGAGGTCTTGACCCCTAGTGTGGTATCTCTCTGAGTGACAAGACACACACACCTGATCACAGACCTGAGAGCCTTAGGTGGGTGCTTTGTCCAGAATCCTCTGGGACACAGATCTGCGCTCGAGTTTTCTCTTCTCTTCTTCTTCTTCTTCTTCTTCTTCTTCTTCTTCTTCTTCTTCTTCTTCTTCTTCTTTTTCTTCTCTCTCTCTCTCTCTCTCTCTCTCTCTCTCTCTCTCTCTGTCTGTGTGTGTGTGTGTGTGTGTGTGTGTGTGTGTGTGTGTGTCCACAAAGAGTTCTTTCATCTCCTTAGGTGCTCTGTGGCCAGGATTTGATTGGGGACTCAGAAAGGTTTACCCCTCTCTAAGTCCCAGAATCTGCCCACCTAGAATCCACAGGAGAGAGCCTGGGGTTTGGCTCAGTGGTAGAACACTTGCCTAGAATCTGTCTACCAGTGAGAGGATGAGGATGTGTCTCAGTGGTACAGCGCCTACCTAACATGTGTAATGCTCTAGGTTCCATCATCAGCACGTCAAACCACAACAAAAGCACCCTGTTGAGATGTGAGCCCCATATTGCAAGGACCTTTTGAAGTAGCATGCTGAGTGCCTCTCAGAATTGTCCTTCCAAAGGTCATGGGGGCTTTCTCCAAGATGAGGCTTTGCCCCCACTTTCCTGCTTCTAGGTGTTATCCCCAACCCTGCTGACACACACACCTTGGTCTAGCCCCCATTTCAGAAGCTGAATCCTCTGTCCTTAGAAGAAAGACCTGTGATTTGCATGGAAAGTCTGTTCAGCCTCTGAGGGTGGGTTGCTGTCTGCATCCATGAGGACAGCTCCATTGTAAGAATATAACTTTAGAATCCAGCCTCTGCTAAGGCCCTACTATCTACAGTAGTCTCTTCTCACACATCCCAACAGGCTCCCTACTGAGACATTGTTTGTGAATCCCTCGCTGGCAGACTCTCAGGTTCTAGGAACTCTTGCCTGAGAAGTGACTTTACATCAAAAGGGTGTTGGTGGCCATGCATTTTTCACTCCTGCCTGGAATCAGAGAGCCTGGCTTCAGGCTTTTGCTGTCTTGTGCCCTCTCAAAAGGTATAAAAACAGGGGAAAAAAACAGACCCAACTTCTGGGCTCTGACTCTTCTCTCCAGAGAGTCACTGTGCTATCCATATGTCTCTGGCTCTAGGGCCTAAACTCTCCTCAAAAACTCCCAGTGTGCTGTTGCCTCTCTGTCTGTCTATGGCATTAATAAGTCTTCTAATGAACTCCTTCTCCCCAGTAATCCTCCTCCATGTCCCTCTTGACCTCCCCCTCCTGAAACCTATTGTTAGTTATTATGGCGCTCTTACCTCGCGAGGAACACATCCCAAACACGACAAGACCACATAAGAGTTTTTATTAAAGAGGATAGAGGTGACAGGCCTGTGTGAAACACACGTGGGTGAGGAGATAAGGGGGGCTCATGCAAGATGGCACCGGCTTTATAAAGGTTGGGCCGCACATGCATACAGGAACTCGTGTGGGTACTCCACGCATGCGCGTAGATTACATGGCTGCACGTGCGCTTTACGCAACCACGTAAAGCTACAGAGTCCGGGTCCCGCTAGATGTCTGACTCAGAGATGGCTATTTTGAACCAGAAATAGTTAGGTGGTCCGCCAGGCAAGCCCAACCATGTGGACATGTAATTTTCTATCACCTATCACTCCACAGTGACTGCTGACTTTCAGGCTAAGCCAGGAGGGACCCAAAGTACCATACTTCACGGTAGTCTCAAGGATGTGCAAGCCAATGGCTTTGGCTTTATCACAAGTATCTGCCATGCAGAAAAGATATGACAAATGAGTCATCCTGTGTTGTTGCCATAGCATGATTGCTTGATTTCAGAACTCAGACATCCAGGCAGCTCAAAGACCAAATGACATCCCCAAAGCCAAGCACCACCTACAAACATGTTTACTCTTACCCAGGGAGTGCTGAAACCTTAAATAGTTGCAACTATTAAAGGATTTAGACGTGTGTGTGTGTGTGTGTGTGTGTGTGTGTGTGTGTGTGTGTGTTGTGTACAATAAAAAACAAAAAGAAAAAAAAAAAAAGTCCAGGTTTTAAAAAGCTGCCCAGTGGGATGGAAAATTAAATTAGTCAGTACAGGTTGGGCTAAGGCCTGGGATTGTCAGTTTAGGGGTTCTTGGAATGCTGGCCAGAAACTTCCCACCTTCTTTTGGGAGCACCTCAGTTTTGTTTGTGTTTAGAGATCCACAGGGTTTCCTGGAGTCTTTTCCCACTTGCTGGAATAGCTGCCCTGGGGCTGCCTCCTGCCTAGATCTTAAGAGGGCCCCTGCTACTCAGAGAACTGTGTGTTTTTCCTGACAGCATAAAATATATCTAGTGCAGAGCTGGCTCCTGCACATCCTATCCTGGAAACAGAGTTAATATTAATCAGGAAGGCTGATGGAAGAAAACAGGGCTTTTCTCGGCTGGTTCACTTTGGTCTTTCAAAGGTCCTTAAACTTGTATGTATCCTTAAGTACCCCATAATTAAGCTCTGGAAGTGGGAGGCTAGAGGATGGGGCCACATAAAGAATCCTGCAGCTTTTCTTACATAACCCTCAACCAACGAGTGGGATTGGAGGACCCCCTCAAGAGGCAGGGTGCTCAGCATCTGGTCTCCAAGAGGCCCTGCCAGGCCTCAACTTTAGGGACTGCTTGATTCTATTTGTGGGTTTTAGATTTCAAGTAAGCCTGCCTGAGATGGTCTCTAGGTGTGGTGACTCCTCCCCTTGAGTAGTTGGGTATCTGGTTCCAAGCAAATCAACTCCTCTGAGGCTCCAGTTCTTCCAGCTGTAAGGACACAATACTATTAAGAGTTCTGTGCCTTCTAGAACATCAATTGTCAGTGTTAAATTTTACTGTCTTTGGTTGTGGTGGGAATGGAACTGGGACCTTGAATTTGTAAGTGTTCAGCACCAAGTCAGGACCCCAGCTCCTCACTAGTGAATCTAGACAAGCACTCTGCACCACACTCCAGTCCTTCACTGGTAGAATCTAGACAAATGCTCTAAAACTGAGCCCTCAGCTCTGTTGATGATGCAAAAATCACTACTCTCAAAAAAAAAAAAAAAATCACTACTCTCATCTTAAAGGAAAGAAGAGAGTTTAATCTAGAGCTTTATCAAGTGCCCAGGAGCATAGATTTAGGTCACCCCTAATTCCCTGTTCCAACATGGAAGCAATCTCATGAAGTTTTATAGAACAAAGGGAGTCATAAATCAAGGCAAGTAAAGTTTAAGATACATCATGGCTACATCAGAGAGGCGGGTGCAGTGAGATAGGTAGTTTTCTATAGCCCCAAGATGCTATCTGAGCTTTTGGGTTGGTGGAAGCTAGTGTTCTGCTAAGTTAATAAATTCTAAAATGTCTTATTTCAGGCACAGACATGGGCAAGGAATGGCTATTCTGGGGAGGCTAGAGCAAGCCCTAGATAAGGTAACTAGCCTACAGGTCTGCAACATTCCAATTTCTCCACAGTACTGAGCTTCTAAGCAGACAATCAGTCTTTGCAGCCACAGATTCTTCTTAGGAGTTTTTATAGGCAAGTGCTCTACCACTGAGCCACACTCCCAGTCCCTCACTGCGGGGGGAGGGGGGGGGAGGGGGGGGTTCTGTAGGCTGTGCAGCATGCTCTAGGTTTCTAGCTTTTGTGAGCTGTCACCCATGCTGGCATGGGCTTTTGGTGATATATTGGAGTGTTTTCTGCTCCTGTAAATAATCCCAATAAAAGTCATTGGCTCACCAAGTGGGAATTTGGTGGTATTTCTACTTTGGTTTGTCCTGGGCTCCTAATCTGGGGTGATAGACATTTGTTCATATCTCACCAGGAATAGTGGTAACACAACAGTAATTTTTCTGCTTTTGAAAGCACATCACTCCAAGGTTGTAATTTACAACCATGTTCAAGGTTTTTAAAAATACAAGTTAGTTCACCTGTTTTCTTACCTTTTGTAAATACACCCGTGAAGTGGTTTGGAAGGTACATTGTTCAGGTTTAGGCATGAGAGGAGTGCTGATTAGGGGATATTGAAAGATCATTGTTTGAGATCTCCCTGAGAAAATGGAGCAGTGTCTCCACAGGTGATTTTCACAGTGATTCTGACCTTGTCAGTTATATTGAAGTTCTTGATTTTTAGCCAGCAAATGCCAAGGTTGGGGTGGCTCCCACATCACCATGCCTTCTTCCCCTGCCTCAGTTGGACTCTGTCCTTATCTTGGGCACTTAGAGGGATACCTTTGTCAGGAGGAGGGAGCTTAGTGAGAACACTGCTGGCCTTTATCTGTGGCTGCAGCAGTGTCCCCAGGGTGGTGACAGAGGGACTGTGCCTCCTGGAGCCTTCAGCTCCTGAGGCCTGGGGTGGTAGCACTAACAGTGAAATTAAAATCCTCTCCCTCCCTTATCAGCTTCCCCAGAAACCTGTCCAAGACGCAGTGCTTACTCAAAGACAGGCAGGGTGTCTAAATATCAGTATCTTTTCCACAGCCCAGGCTTCTAAGTCACAGCTGCTTAGCAAGGGGCTTTAAAAATAAATATTTACTGCTTTTGTTCAGCTTATAAATGCCATAAATGTTTACTAGGAATAATTTAGGAAACATGTGAAAAAAGTAAATGAAAGAATAACCCCCCCCCCCACACACACACACAATGCCTCTCTGAGACAGATATTCTAAACTTGGAGAAATTCTATTTAGACTTTATCTATTTCCTTCATTCCTTCTCTTACTCATTCTTTCTTTGAATTTTTTTGCTATAAAGTAAGTAAAAAAAAAATAATACAGGTAAAATACAGCCCTAACTCAGTCTTTTTTTTCTTTTTATTAAGAAATTTTTCTTTCTACTCATTTTACATATCAACCACAGATTCCCCTGTCCTCCCTTCTCCCACCCCCCAGCCTTCCCCCAACAATCCACCCCCTATTCCCACCTCCTTCAAGGCAAAGTCTCCCCTGGGGAGTCAGCAGAGCCTGGTACATTCAGTTGAGGCAGGTCCAGTCCCCTCCTCCCTGCACTAAGGCTGAGCAAAGTGTCTCAGCATAGGCATTAGGTTCCAACAAGCCAGCTCATGCACTAAGGACAGGTCCCCCAGTCTCACTGCCTGGGGTCCCCCTAAACAGTTCAAGCTAAACAACTGTCTCACTTATCCAGAGTGCCTGGTCGAGTTCCATAGGGGCTCCTCAGCTATTAGTTCATAGTTCATGTGTTTCCACTACTTTGGCTAATTGTCTCTGTACTTTTTCCAATCATGGTCTCGATATCTCTTGCTCATATAATCCCTCCTTTCTCTTGCCAATTGGACTCCTGGAGCTCCACCTGGGGCCTGGCCATAGATCTTGGGGCCTGGCTGTGGATCTCTGCATTTGCTTCCATCAGTCACTGGATAAGGGTTCTATCATGACAGCTAGGGTGTTTGGCCATCCAATCACAAGAGTAGGTCAGCTCAGGCACCTTCTCTACCACTGCCAGTAGTCTATAGTGGAGTCATCTTTGTGGATTCCTGGGGACCTCTCTAGCACTCTGCTTCTTCCTATTCCCATGGTGTCTTCATTTTTAATGGGATCTCTTTCCTTGTTCTCCCACTCTGTTTCTGATCCAGCTAGGACCTCCCACTCCCCTAAGCTCTCTTGCCCTCCACTACCCCCCTACTCCCACTGCCTCCACTTTGCTTATGTAGATATCAACCACTTCTCCATTGCTGGGCAATCCCTGTGTCTTTCCTAGGGTCTAACTCATAGTCTTATCAGGAACCTACCTTTTTACATCCTTCTACCTCTCCACTCCCCTCTCTTTTCCCTTCTCTTTCCTCTTCTTACTTCAGGAATCTGGCTGTGGGCCAGTTGAAGCCCTTCAGGTCACCTCCTGAAACAGTATGCATCCATCCTTATCTGTTGTATGTCGTTTTGATTTTGATGTCCAGTTTGCCTGTTCTACTGTAGATTATATGTTTTTGTTGTTGTTGATATATGTGTGCGTGTTCATTACACACACACACACACACACACACACACACACACACACACACTCTCACATACACACACACACAAAAGGTAGAAAAAGGTCTTAGACCATGGAGCCAGTCTTCACTCCATGATCCCCTTGCCTTCATTTCCCAAGTAGCTAGGACTAAAGATCTATGACAACATGCTGTTGGCTCCTTTCTGTAGAAGTCTCTCTAGAGTTGTTACTTACTCTTAGGTCATTGCTCTTTATAGTCTGTCCATACGTTTTTAGTTGTAATGGCTTGGAGAAACACTCTTTTGGTCTTAGTCTTGATCACCCAGGTACTGTCTTTCAAAATGACTATCATTGTGATTAGGGTTTTTTGATTTTTTGTCAACTTGATATAACCTAGATTCCCCTAGGAAGAGAGAATTTCAAGTGAAGAACTGCCCCCAAAAGATTAGCCTGTGTCTGTGTGGGGGACACTTTCTTGATTGGTAATTGACTTAGGAGGACCTGGTAGCACCATCCCCAGGCAGGTGGGTCTAGACTGTATAAGAAAGGTAACTGAGCATGAGCCAGTGAGCAAACTAGTAAGCAGAGCCTTTCATGGTTTCTGATTCAGTTCCTGTCCTGACCTCCTGTGATATACTGTGACCTAGAAGTGTAAGCTGAAATAAAACCCATCTTTTCCTAAGTTATTTTTGGTCATTGTGTTTATCACAACAGAAAACAGAAAACTGGGACAGTTGTTACATAATTCTTCTGTTTCTGCTACAGATATATCTACTTGGCTATTCTTTTGAAATAAGTGACTCTCCAATGCATTAACTATTTCTCTTGATAGTGGTGTTTGCTTCCCTTTTGTGTAAAATGCTTCAGTAAGCTCTGCTGATGCTTATGTTAGATTTTTGTGTAGCAGAAGCAAAATACCCCCCCAAGAACAAATTAAAAGGAGCGGAGGAAGGGGGTTGTTTAGTTGGTTGTTGGAAGGCTCCTGTTCATCATGGTTGGGAGGGAGGTGTGGACAGAAGCCTTGATGATCATGGCAGACAAGAAGCAGAGGGGAACCTCTGCAGACATGCCATCAATCAGGCCTCATCTTCTATAGCTCAATCACCTCCTAGGAGGCTTCAAATTTGAGTCCATCAGTGGATTAAACCATTCATTAGGATAGAGTGCTTGTGATCCAAGTATCTCTAGATCAAGTTCTTGGTAAATTTATTAACTTAAAAATAGAAGAATCCCAGCACTTGAGAGATAGAGGGAGGAGGATTGAAATTTCACCAATCTTGGTGTCTCTTAATCCAATGAAGTTGGCCATCCAAACTGACCATCTCAGGTGGCCATTCAGAAAGACCTTGCATTCCATTTGTGCCATTAACACACATCTCCCAGCTTGTACTTAAGGATTTGTAGGTGAAATCTTTGGAGATATGGGCTGTGGAGCTACTGCTGAGTTAGAGAGCTAGACACACTTAGACTTGACACCCATCCTGCACTGGTGAGTGAGTGAACAGGCAAGGTGGAGAGTCCAACATCCCAGCTCCTGCCAGACAATCCTGCTCTCACTGCTTTCGATCCCTCCTGATAAAACACTTATATTCTAATCCTTGCTGACAGCATTTCTTTCTTTGAGACTTTTGAGTTTGGTTTTCTTGAGTAGTGCAACATTCATGTTCATGACTTCTATTGTACAAATGTATTTCAGACAGGATCTCATGTACTCCAGGCTGACCTTGAACTCACTATGTATATGACCTTGATGTTCTGATCCTTCTGCCAATATAGCCCAGAGATTTCTTCTGTTGTTTTATGTTAATAAACGTATTGGGAACTATATTCACTTTATTCTACACCTGATCACTGGCCTTTAGTCCCAACTATTCATCTTTTTTTGTCATTAATGCTTTCATTTTATTTATCTATTCATTTGTTTGTTTCTTGTGGCTTATGAGAATGAAACCCAGGGCATGCTGGGCAAGCTCCACCACTAAGCCACATCTTCAGCGATATTTGTGGTTTTTTTAATTAATTAATTAATTTAATTATTATTATGTGTTTTAATTTTATGCATCAGCCATGGGTTCCCCTGTACTCCCCCCTCCCATCCCCACCCTCACCTTACCCCGAGCCCCTCCCCTCCATTCCCATGTCCTCCAGGACCAAGACACCCCTGGGGATTCATTTAAACCTGGTGGATTCAGTACAGACAGGTCCTGTCCCCTCCTTCCAGACTGAGCATGTGTCTCTGTGTAAGCCCAAGGTTCCAAACAGCCAGCTCATGCACTAAGGACAGGTCCTGGTCCCACAGACTGGGTGCCTCCGAAACAGATCAAGCTATTCAATTGTCTCACTTATCCAGAGGGCCTGATCTAGCTGGGGGCTCCTCAGCCGTTGGTTCATAATTCATGTGCTTCCATTTGATTGGCTATTTGTCCCTGCCTGAACGACAGTGGGAGTAATGAAGGGCAAGATCTGAGGGAAAGAAAGCTTAGGGGAGCAGGAGATCCCAGCTGGATCAAGAACAGAAGGGGAGAATGAGGAATAACAGACCATGATAAATGAAGACCATATGAGAACAGGAATAGGCAGAATGCTCAAGAGGTCCCCAGAAATCCACAATGATATATCCTCTGTAGTCTGCTGGCAATGGTCGAGAGAAAGCCTGATCTGACCTAGTCTGGTGATCAGATGACTAAACACCCTAAGAGTCATCTTAGAACTCTCATCCAATAACTGATAGAAGTGGATGCAGAGATCCTCAGCCAGGCCCCAGGCGGAGCTCCAGGTGTCCAACTGTCGAGAAAGAGGAGGGACTGAAAGAGCGTGAATTGTTGAATCCAAGATTGCAAAAAGCACAGGGACAAATAGCCTATTTGTGTTTTTAACATGAATAATTTAATTTAAAATCATTGTGTTTTCCTAGTTTGTCAGTTTTTAGTCTAATTGCACTGGGGTATGCACATAGGAGGCCAGGAGTGGTGGGACTTGACAGGCTTCCATGGTATCTGCCTATAAGGCTATTTATTTGTAAGTCTTCCTTATTTTGTTGGAGAGAATGCATACCTCTCATTGCCCATGGCACTATTCTCTACATATTCATTATATCAAGTTTGCTACCGTGTCATACAAATTTCTCTATCATAAGTAGTTTTTTTCCTGCAGTAACAATTTTAGAAAAAATAGGTTAGACTTTCCTACACCGATCATAAATTTATCAGTTTCTTTTTGGAATTTTGTCAGTTTTGCTTCATTTATTTTTGAGGCTTGGTTGCAGTGAGTTACATAAAATTCCCAGCTCTTATATCTTCTCTCCGAGTCTCTTCCGTAATCTTCTTCATAATCACAGAGTCTTTTATCTCTGTAAATGCTTTTTGTAGTAAGTTCGATAGGATCTGCTCCTGGAATTGCTGTCCTCTTCTGCTTCCCTGCTCCCACTACCTGGGCTGTGCAGGACCTATCCCTCCCAGCTTTGCCAGCCTGCAGGATGTTTGGGTTACAATATGTGTCTTATACTGAGCAATAAATGATTAGACTCAGAAAAATACAATCTGTTGGATTCTATCTTCTGATTTTTAACTTAAATGGGTTCAAATTATTACAAATACCATTGTAATATTTTTTGTGTGTTTTTATGTTAATTTTACATGTTTTTGTCCCTTCTCTGCTCCCCTTTCTGTTCTACTTGATTAAAGCTTATTGATTCCCCTTTGCCAAATTGGAAACTCAAGATTATTTTTTCTATTTTTAAAATATTGTAAAGGGTGATGTATCCTGATTTCCTTCTCAGCCTGTTTGTCTATTGTCTATAGGAGGGCTACTGATTTTTTTTTTGAGTTGATATTGTATCCTGCTATGTTGCTGAAGGTGTTTATAAGCTGTATCAGTTCCTTGGTTGAATTTTGAGGGTCACTCATGTATACTATCATGTCATCTGCAAAGAGGGAAAGCTTGACTTCTTCCTTTCCAATTTGTATCCCCTTAATCTCTTTATGTTGTCTTATTGATCTGACTAGAACTTCAAGTACTATATTGAATAAGTATGGGGAGAGGGGACAGCCTTGCCTTGTCCCTGATTTTAGTGGTATTGCTTTGAGTTCCTCTCCGTTTAATTTGATGTTGGCTGTTGGCTTGTTGTAGATTGCCTTTATTATGTTTAGGTATGTTCTCTGTATTCCTGATTGCCCCAAGACCTTTATCATGAAGGGGTGTTGGATTTTGTCAAATGCCTTTTCTGCATCTAGTGAAATGATCATGTGGTTTTTTCCTTTGAGTTTGTTTATATGGTGTATTACATTGATGGACTTTCATATGTTGAACCACCCTTGCATCCCTGGGATGAAGCCTACTTGATCATGGTGGATAATTGTTTCCATGTGTTCTTGGAGTATGTTTGACAGTATTTTATTGAATATTTTTGCATCAGTGTTCCTGAGGGAGATGGGTCTGTAGTTCTTTTTCTTTGCTACATCTTTGTTTGGTTTAGGAATCAGGGTAATTGCAGCCTCATAGATGGAGTTTGGTAATATTCCTTCTGCTTTTATTGTGTGGAACAATTTAAAGAGTATTGGTATTAAGTCTTCTTTGAAGATTTGGTAGAATACTTAACTAAAACCATCTGGTCCTGGGCTTTTTTTGGTTGGGAGATTTTAATGACTGATTCTATTTCCTTAGGGGTTATTGGACTATTTAAATGGTTTATCTGGTCTTGATTTAACTTATGTATGTGGTACCTATCCAGAAAATTATCCATTTCCTTTAGATTTTCCAGTTTTGTGGAGTAGAGGTTTTTGAAGTATGACCTGATGATTCTCTGGATTTCCTCATTGTCTGTTGTTATGTCCCCCTTTTCATTTCCGATGTTGTTAGTTTGGATGCTCTCTCTATGTCTTTTGGTTAATTTGGGCTTGGCTAGTTTGGTTAGATAAGGGCTTGTCTATCTTGTTGATTTTCTCAAAGAACCAACTCTTTGTTTCATTTATCCTTTGTATTATTCTCTTTCCTCCTATTTTATTGATTTCAGCTCTCAATTTGATAATTTCCTGGCATCTGTTCTTCCTCGGAGACTTTGCTTCTTCTTGTTCTGGAGCTTTCAGGTGTGCTGTCAAGTCACTAGTGTGAGATTTCTCCAACTTCTTTATGGGGGCATTTAGTGCTATGAATTTCCCTCTTAGCACTGCTTTCATAGTGTCCCATAAGTTTGGGTATATGGTGTATTCATTTTCTTTGATCTCTAGGAAGTCTTTAATTTCTTTCTTTATTTCTTCCTTAACCCATTGGTGATTCAGTTGAGCATTCTTCAGTTTCCATGAAATTGTAGGTTTTCTGTAGTTGTTTTGTTGTTGTTGTTGTTGTTGAAATCTAACTTTAAACCATGGTGGTCTGATAGAACACAGGAGGTTATTCAAATTGTTTTGTATATTTTGAGATTTGTTTTGTGGCTAAGTATTTGGTCAATTTTAGAGACGGTTCCATGGGGGGCTTAGAAGAAGGTATATTCTTTTTTGGTCAGGTGGAATGTTCTGTAGATATCGATTAAGTCCATTTGAGTCATGACATCAGTTAATCCATTATTTCTCTGTTAAGTTTCAATTTGGCAAATCTGTCCAGAGGTGAAAGTGGGATGTTTAAGTCTCCCACTATTAATGTGTAGGGTTTTATATGTGATTTAAGCTTTAGTAATGTTTCTTTTTCATATGTGAGTGCCCTTGTGTTTGGGGTATAAATGTTCAGAATTGAAACTTCATCTTGGTGGATCTTTCCTGAGATGAGTATAATGTCCTTCATCATCTCTTTTGATTGATTTTTAGTTTGAAGTCTATTTTGCTGGATATTAGGATGGCTATACCAGCTTGCTTCTTAAGACCATTTGATTGGAAAGCCTTTTCCCAGCCTTTTATTCTTAGGTAGTGTCTATCTTTGAATTTCAGGTGTGTTTCTTGTATGCAGCAGAAAGTTGGGTCCTGTTTTTGTATCCATTCCGTTAGTCTGTGTCTTTTTATAGATGAATTACGTCCATTGATGTTAAGGGATATTAATGACCAGTGATTGCTCATTCCTGTTATTATTTTTATTTTTTGGTGGTAGTGTGTGTGTGTGTGTGTACTTCTCTTCTTTGGAGTTTACTGCTGTGGTGTTATCTATTGCCTGTGTTTTCATGGGTGCATCTGCCTTCTTTAGGTTGGAATTTTCCTTCTAGTGCTTTCTGTAGGGCTGGGTTTGTGGATAAGTATTGTTTAAATCTGTTTTTGTCTTGGAATGTCTTGTTCACCACATCTATGATGATTGAAAGTTTTCCTGGGTATATTAGTCTAGGCTGGCATCCATGGTCTCTTACTGTCTGCATAATATCTGTCCAAATCCTTCTGGTTTTCAAAGTCTCCATTGAAAATTTGGGGGTTATTCGGATGAGTTTGCCTTTATAATTCACTTGGCCTTTTTTCCTTTGCTGCTCTTGATATTCTTTCTTTATTCTGTATGTTTAGTTGTTTAATTATTATGTGGCGAGAGGACTTTTTTAGGGGGTCTAGTCTGTTTGGTGTTCTATAGGCTTCTTATATCTTCATAAGCATTTCCTTCTTTAAGTTGGGAAAGTTTTCTTCTATGATCTTGTTAAATATATTTTCTGTGCCTTTGAGTTAGTATACTTCTCCTTCCTCTATCCCTATTATTCGTAGGTTTGGTCTTTTCATGGTGTCCCAAATTTCTTGGACATTTTGGGTCGTGACTTTGTTGGCTTTAGTGTTTTCTTTGACTGATGAATCTGTTTCTTCTAATGTATCTTCAACACCAGATTTCCTCTCTTCCATCTCTTGCATTCTGTTGGTTATACTTGCCTCTGAAGTTCCTGTTCATTTACTCAGATTTTCTATTTCCAGCATTCCTTCTGCTAGTGTCTTCTTCATTTTTTCTATTTCCCTCTTCAGGTCTTGGACTGTTTCCCTCATCTGTTTCATTGATTTCTCTGATTTTCTTTCAGGGACTTATTGTTTTCTTCTCCTTTATTTGTCCTTTCCTCTAGTTTTTTTAATAGCATTCTTCCCATTTTTTGTTTGTCTGTTCCTCCACTTTATTTTTTATTTCTTCTATATAAGGCTCTATCCTCTTCATGATGTTATTTATAAGGTTGTTTTCTTCTGCTTCTTCCATTCTGTGATGTTCAGGTCTAGCTTTTGGAGGAGGGCTAGGTTCTGGTGATGCTGTATTGTTCTTTATTTTGTTTTATGTACTTCTGCCTTGACATCTGCCCATCTCCTAGTGGATTTATTCTTGGTCTTATCAGTGCACTTGGTCCAGACAAAGCTGACAGATTTAGGGAGCCTCTCTCTGGTCCAGATGGAAGCTCTGGCCCAGATGGGAGCTCTGGTCTAGATGGGAGTGCTGGCCAGATGGGAGCTAGGGGCTTGTCTCTGAGTCTCAAGAAGTCACTAGGGTCTCTGTATTTGTCCAGATGGGAGCTCCTCTTGTCCAGATGGGAGTTCTGGGGCAGGATTGAAGCTCTGGTCCAGATGGGAGTTCTGGGGTGGATGGGAGCTAGGGGCTGGTCTTTGAGTCTCAGGAAGCAGCTGGGATCTCCTTATCTTGTCCAGATGGGAGCTCAGGCAGGATGGGAGGGTCTCTGAGTCTCAGGAAGTGCCTGGGGTCTCAGGTAGATGGGGGGCAGGGTGTGGAGATTGTTGGGTCTGTCTGCAGTCTTGGAAAAGGAGGACCTTCCTGCAGGGCCCTCCAAATGGCCTGAAACTGGGGCCAAGTTGGTTAGGTCTTCCGAGCATGGCTGGTGCCCAGGGGTGGGACCTAGAGTTGGGGGCCTCTCTGACTATAACCCCAGGCACTCATCTCTGGTCCAGATGGGACTTCTGGGGCAGAATGGAAGCTGGAGGCTGGTTTCTAAGTCTGTGGAAGTGGCTGGGGTCTCTGGCAGATGGGTGTCGGGGCAGGGCATGGAGGTTGTAGGGTCTATTGGGGGGTCTTGGAGAGGGGAAACCTTCCCAGTGGGGATGGGTGGGTCCTGCCCTATGGCCAGTAGCTGGGCCCAAGTTGGGCAGATCTTCCCCGGAATGGCTGGTGCCCAGGGCTGGGACCTAGGTTTTGAATGTGCTTTTGTTCTATTAATAATGCCCCCACAGTGTGTGTGTGTGTGTGTGTGTGTGTGTGTGCATGTGTGCATGACAGATGTAATTTTGTGGTATCTTCTCTATCACTCTCCATCATTTTTAGTTTTTTGAGTAGAGTGTTGTGGCCATTCATTCTGCCAATAGCTTTGGAATATCAGCCTTAGAACATGGTCTCCTAGTGGGTTTTGTGACTGCTTAAAACTGAGAGAGGCATGCTCACTCTCTCTTAGTGTGGTTCGGAGATCAGACTGCTGATTCTATTCACCCCCAGGCAGAACCAAGGACCCCAGCAACTGTTCACTTTATTCTGTATCCATGAGTGCTGTAAAGAGACACCATGACTACAGCATCTCCCATAAAGAAAACATTCAGTTGAAAGTGGTTCACTTACAGTTTCAGAGATTCAGTCCATTATGACCATGAAGGTGAGCATGGCAGTGTGGTGCTGGAGCTAAGTGTGCTACATCTTGCAGGCAACAGGAAGTCAACTGACTGTCACACTGAGGGAAGCCAGAAAAAAAAAAAAAAGAGATCTCAAAGCCTACCCCCACAGTAACACACTTCCTCCAACAAGGCCACACCTCCTAATAGTGCCACTCCCTTTGGGAACCATTTTCTTTCAAACCACCACACTCCAAAATCAATGTCACCACTTGAAGACCAAAAATTCAAATTCTAGAACTATAGAGGACATTTCATCCAAACCATCACAGGGAACTTCCCAGTGTTGTTGTCTGGGTAATATTCTTACCCATACTGGTTGGGTAAGTTTAAGCTGATCTCCGGCTCTCTAGAACCTCCTGTAAAGGGAACATACCACAGGGGTATGCCATAGACAGGGCAGTGGGCCAAATCAATTCTAAAACAAACAGACCTGAATGTAAGTAGACTTTGGCATGTCACCTAGCTCTATGACTCAGTAAATTCTTTAATCCAAGTCTCAATGTCCTCAGTTGTAAAATGACACCATGATAACAAATGTCCCATGGTTGTATATGGAAGGATTAATTGAGATAATAAGTGCAAAATATTTAGCATCCTTCCTGGCAGGAAGGAAGTACCCAACAAGTTCCAGTGGTTAATATTGTTTCCTTCAATTATAGTTTCTGTGGGTGGTTATATCACAGGGGGACTATTGAATAGTACCTTGTTTGCCTGAGAGGATCTATGGATCCTACTACCTCCTTACTGAGAACATCTGGAAAAAATGGCCTGTAATACTTGACCTTGGGGAGTCCCCATTGGTTTGGTCAATTTCTCTCTCACAGCTATGAAGTGACACTCTCTGAATAAGCACTTAGCCCTCCATGTGCTGGCTGCAGGCATTATTTGTGGACAGCATTTTTTCTTTTCCTCCTCTTCCTCTCCCACGCCCCCACTCCTGGGGACTGAACTCAGGGTCTCACATATTCTAGATAAGCACTCTGCCACTGAACCACAATTTTTACTGTATACTTTTTATTTTGATACATTATGGCACTAAGGCACCCAGGCTGACCCTGAGCTCATGGTAAAACCTAGACCTTAAACTTGTTATCTTCCCTCAGCCTCTATAGTAGCTGGGATGGCAGACCTGTGCCAAGCCTGGCCACTTTTCTCATGTGTTATCACTGTACAATGTGAAATGAAAGCCTGTGCTGAGAAGTGTTAGCTAAACATTAAGCAACAGCTATGTTCCCAGGCTCCACTAACTGCCTGCTTATGATTGTGTGTAATGACCACCAGGGATTTCAAAGACCACATAGCAAACAGACATCATGGAACCTAAAGGTTCTTTGGTCAGGTGGTTTTATATAGGGTTTGTCTGTGGACACACCTAAAAGACAATCAAAGGGCTTTCAAAGTTGCAGAGGAAGGAGAGTAAGAGAATCAGCAGCAGCTGAGCAGCACTTTATGGCTATGTCCTTCCAGGGAAGGGAATCCTGTCTACCAGGTCAGTTAACCAGGTCTTGACTCTGGAGAGATGCTATATCTCAGCCAAAGTGCTCAAGAGTTAAGGGCAAGAGAAACACATACGGTCCCATCTGGTTTCCTAGAGTGAAATTCCTTCGTGAATTTATGCAGGACTGGTGCATTTCTGAGGCTTATGTCTGCTTATAGAGACTCCTCTCAAGCCCCTTGGAAAGCAGTACTTTTGGGAACTCATACCAGGTATAATGGACAAACTTGTAAACTGTGGCATGGTTTGCATTGTGGGCAAACTTCAGGAGCAGCTCCTGCAATGGGGCATTCTCTGCTCTAGACAAGAGACAATGGAGAATCATCTTCCATATTGTCCTTTTTGGCCAGTGATGTCACTTTGACAGGCTTCTGTTTGAAGAGCCTGGACGTTAAGAGAATGGGAAGAAATGGCCAACTGTATCTGCGGAGTGGCCAGACTAATCCTCCAGGGAGTATGTACAACCCATTTTAAGACACTTAAAGAAGTAAAAACCTTAAGGACTCAGGTCTCCAAACAGTCCAGTGTCCACAAGGGAAGGTCAATGCCAGGACTATTAGGCTTTGTGCTGAGGAAAAATTCCTTCCATGTATCAGGAAATGGCCAGCATAGGCATTTATTTGTGCTTAAGAATTTCAGACTCCAGGATAGGACACAGATATGTCCCATCTGTGGCCACCTAATTTTGAAATGTCAACCCCAAGTGTGTAGACTGGGGAGTTGCTTTCCCTGGGCCTGCGAAAGACATGAAAGAAACAATGAGTGAATGAATGATCATGACTGTGACTGCACAGCTATGAGGATTCTTTTTAAGAATGCTTGCCCTTGAGATGCTGTATAGTAAGTGTCTGAGGTCGAGTCTCTGTCCATCAAAACTTCCAGTTTGGGTTCTCATGGATCTTTCTTTCTAAGGGACAGGGAAAGGGGTGTTGGCAATACAGATGGAGCCTAAAGGATGCATCAGGCTGCAATTTTCTGGTACCTAGAACACAGATTTAGAAAATTGGTTAAGTGAAACCAGAGAAACCTGGAGTCCATGGAGGGCTCTTGAGAAGATGAGGTGTGTGAGAACTCTGTCACTTTCCCTTCCTCCCCACTTCCATGACTATCTTATAAAAGAAATCCTCATCTCTGGCTACACTCTCTGATGAGGTCTGTGGTCCTTGGGCAGGTATGTCTCAGTGTGGTAGAATAACTGAGAAACGTTCTGAAATCTTAAGAGCATACATGCTCATTCCCAATTGTTGCTTCCTTGAGATGATGGTATTTTGTTGTATTAAACAAATTTCATGGTTGAAATCTCTGCTAGCCAGCAGCAGCTGGTGCCACCAGCAAAATAGAATCTGCATAGATGAAGTCAGATCCACTGCCTGGGAAACTGGACAGAATGAGCAGGGTAGCTTGACAGCTGGGAGCTCTAGAGTGAGAGAAGCCATGGGGTGCTTTGGTGATAAGTTGTGGTCAGAACAGGATAGGACAGGAGCCTATCAGGATGAACTAGAAGTGTGTCATCTGAACTATCAAGGACATCCTAAACATCAGCATGGAAGTGAAGACACAGAGAAGCCAAACTCCCAACAGAGACAACAGGTCATCATTAAGAGCTAGGAGGCTAAATGGGAGCTTGTCCTACCTGGCAGTTACTAAATGAATTACTTCACATTTCCACTTACATCCTGTGTCTTAAAGGGCTTCCCTCTATAGGAGGTTATAATTTTGTATTGAGCATGGATTACATGTAGGATAGGCACTTTGCATGCATTATCTCAGGTAATTCTTCCTAGGATTCTGAAAAGCACATATGTTCACTATCCCCATCTTATAGGTGAAGAAACTGGATCATATGGAGGATTGCAAGAGCAGAGGTAGAGACCTCTGTCCTATGTCTGTGGACTCAAGAAGTTATGAAGAACTTGGATGTTTTCTGTTTCTGAGAGCCTCCTATCACCTTACCACCTGCACAACAGACGGAGGCAGCGATGGGGCAGAGCAAATGTAAGACTTCAGAACACTGGAAGTTCAGAGAACATACTTCAGGACATTTCTATAGACCAAGCTGTTATGATTTCTGAGCCAGCCCTCAACAAGTACATAGATGTGTTTGGGATGGATTTGTTTTGTGCCTGTTTTTCCTACTATGTACTGCGCTGGGGCTGTAGGGCATAAGATGAACAGGGCATGAAGAAAGCCCTCTTGCCTATAATCCCCAAGGACCATCAAGGAACTGGACACTGTAATCTATCTCTTAGAAGGCTCTTGTTGTGTGATCCTATTCCTAGGAAGTTGATATCTACTCTCCCCAGATAGGAAAATGATGACAGATCAAAGTAATGATAGCACCAAAGTCCAACTTGGTGAACCTTAGAGTTTTATTGGCATTAGTTAGAGGAACATAAATGTCTCTCTGAAATTGCAAACAAGCCTCAATGAAATGTTTTCTTTTTTAAAAGTTGCTGTGGTCATAGTGTCTCTTCACAGCAATAGAGCACTGACTAAGACAATATGCTTGGTGAGGGAGGGGTTTAGTGAATCTTCAGGAATTTCTGAAGCTTTTGAACTACATTTTTAGCTTAATGAGCTTCCCTGCAGGATTAAAGGTCTCACCTCCCCTTACATCACTCTGCTGCTTCACATTTCCATTTACATCCCGTGTCTTAAGGGGCTTCCCTCTAATATAAGAGGTTGTAATTTTGAAGGAAACTATTGCATAATAGTTCCTTTGCCTATAGAAATTTGAGGACTATCCCCTGGTTTCAGGTCATATCTAGAGACAAGCACAGGGAACAATGGCAATAAAATAAAAGATAAATAACTGGACTTTGCTAAAATTAAGATCTGCTTTGTCAATGTTCTACTGCTGTGACGAGACAGTATGACCACAGCAACTCTTATAAAGGAAAGCATTTAATTGGGGTTGGCTTACAGATTCAGAGGTTTAGTCCATAATTGTCATGGAGTGAAGCGTGGCAGAATGCAGGCAAACATGGTGCTGGAGTAGTAGCTACTAATTCTATATCTGGATCTGTAGGCAACAGGATAACAGAGACACTGGGCCTGGCTTGAGCTTTTGAAAATCCAAAGCCCACCTCCAATGACACTTAACATAAGCTACAGTCAAGAATAGGGAACCTTAACTGAGAAAATGGTCCCCGCCAGGTTGGCTTGTGAGGAAGCCTGTGGTGCATTTTTGTAAATAGAAATTGATGTGGAAGGGCCTAGGACACTGTGGGTGGTACTCTGGGCAGGTGGTCCTGAGGTGAATAAGAAATTAGGCTAAACAAGCCATGGGGAGCAAGCTAGTGAGCAGCACTCCTCTATAATCTCTGCTTCAGTTACTTCTTCTGGGTTTTGCCTTATGTCCCCACCGTGACTTCCCTGGATGATGATGATATATATATATATATATATATATATATATATATATATATATATATATATACAAGTTGCAAGATGAAATAAACCCTTTCCTTCCCAAGTTGCTTTTGGTCATGGTGTTTTATCACAGCAATAGAAACCCTAACTAAGACAGGTGTCTGTGTCTCCTACACTCCTGAAAGTAATCCAAGAAACTCACTGATTCACCAAAAAGAATGTGGATGGAACTTTTTTTTTCTGACACCAGTACTGGAGAATAGAAGTAAATTTTCACAGGAAAGGTTATCTAAAACAACACAAAACCATTTACATCAAGTTCAAAATCAGATGAAACTCATCAATGGTGGTATAAGTTATAATACATGTTAGCTTGGCAGGGCCATGTACTGGAAATATGCTCTGTCTTGATCTGAGTGATGAGCACACAATGGAACAATGGATGTGTAGTTTAAAATTAGTTAGGTTGGACACATGATATACTCACTGAATTCTACATCTACATCTAAAACAAGAATACCACAAAATTCAAGTCTCAGATCTACATAGTTCTTTGGACTTTTACCCATTACAACTCTAGAGATGTCCCTAACTCTATTTTGGGCCTATGGATCTCTCCTCTGTGATTCAAAGAGACATGCAAACATCTAGTCCTTCATTCTCCAGATTGAGCCTCTCACTATAGCCCTTCTTGTGGCTATTGATTTAGCAACATAGGTCACAGCATAAACTCTCAGAGGCCCAACCTCTGGTCCAGCAACTGAATCAAGAACCCCACAGAACTAAAAGTGAACCCCATGGAGGTCTCTTTCCAGCTTGATGTTGTGCACACAATCTACCAAGTTCCAGGTTCCAGGCCATGCTTTACAAAAGGGAGGTAAACCAATCCTGAAACATATCTTCCTCCTATCCTTCACAACATAGTTCATCTCTTCAGGGTCATTTTCCTGTCTCTCTGGATGACTAGGGGTCCTTGGATTCACTCTCCATTTTTCAGCTCTACAGGCTATTTACTTCTGAGTGGCACAGTATCTGGTGCCTCTGGATTCAGGATTTATCCTGATCTTTACTTGCTGAACATTTCTTTTTTCCAGTTTATAAATTCTCCATAGCAGAGCAGTCAGGATAGGGGGGGGGGGCAGTTTAGCCTTTATAGACAAGGAAACTGAGACCCAGCAAAGTGAGCAGCTCATCTAAAGTCTACATAGTTGCTTAGTGGTAACTATGGGATTAAAGCAGGTCCTAAGGCCCCATTTAATTGGGTGAGCATTCCCACCTTCTGCATGATCACAGGCAAAGTGATCCCAAAGTCCTTTCCAAACTGGGGGGGAGGGGTGGGCAGAGAACAAGGAGCTGCTTAGTTCAAGACAATCTGATACCCTGGCAGTTGCAGTCTAGTGCTGAAAGCCTGGAAACTTCATAGAGTGTTCCTGCTGTTAGGAAGCAGGAGTTTGATGTGACGAGATCACTGCAGTAAGTGACACACTCAGATGGGATGCAGCCACAGAGGCTGCCTTTTCCCCGTAGACTTCTTATCTGGGCCGTCTTTTGGAAGGTCCTGTTCTAATGGAATTTTCCTTCCCAAGTCAATTTTCACCTGTCAATTTTCTCTGAAACCCCTATACCCACCTCAGACACACAGATGGATGGACCTCATCAGTCTTAGACATCTCCTGATCCAGTCATGTTGACAACCAAGACTGACCACCATACGTAGCTTGCCCAGTGCATTAGTCAGGGCTGCTTAGTTATGTATATATAATTTATTATAGTGGCTTACAGGCTGTAGTCCAGCCAGGCCTACAATGGCTGTCTTTCAATGGAAAGTCCAAGAATCCAGTAGTTGTTAAGTCCATGTCTCAGCTGGTCTTCAGTATATGCTGGAATCTCTGAGAAGTAGGCTTTAAAACCAGTGAAGGGGGCTGGAGAGATGGCTCAGAGGTTAAGAGCACTGACTGTTCTTCCAGAGGTCCTGAGTTCAATTCCCAGCAACCACATGGTGGCTCACAACCATCTGTAATGAGATCTGGCACCCTCTTCTGTATACATAATAAATACATCTTTTAAAAAAAAATGAAGGAATGGACTTGCCAGCAGAGTGAGGGCAAGCAAGCAAAGAACAAGAGTTTCCCTCTCACACGAATTTTATATAGACTTCTAACAGAAGATCTATCCCTGATGCATGAGCTGACTTTCTTAAGCCAGTTTCCTCTGGTGGGATGCCTTGCTCAGCCTTGATTCAGGGAGGCAGGCTTGGTCCTGCCAGGATTTTCTGACTCCCCATGGGAGTCTTTTTCAGAGGAGGGGATGGGGAGTGGGTTTGGGGTGAAGGTTGAATGGGAATGAGACAAAGGATGAGAGGGGGATCTGTAGTTTGTATGTAAAATTAATAAAAAAAAATTCTAAAATAAAAATCATTCTAGAACTTGAAAAGAAAAAAAGAAGGTAGCATGATATGGACAGGCCAAAAATAATATTCAAAGACTTATACTCAACTGTCTGTATCTCAAGATAGGTTCCAACTTCCAAAGTTCCTAGACCCTCCCATATGACAGGGACTAGCCTTTAAATACGTGAGCCTCTGCAGGAGACGTCATATCCAACCCAAGCAATCACCCATCTGCTATCTGGGAATGCATTGCCAGGATCTAGACTTTCATGGGCCTATCCCCTGTGTTCCTAGTGGGGATTAGGGTGCTAGGGAGACTGGGAGAACAGTGGTACTCTCGTAGCTCTGCCTCCTAGCTCTCCCTCCTACTTGGCTTTCTATACAGGCTTGAGACCTAGGCCAGGTGAGTCAGTTGCTAGATCTCAGACACTCCACAGGAGCATACTCCATGTAGGGATACCGCAATACCAGCATCTGGATCACAGGCTTTATTAGGCAGCCAGTACTTCAGCTCAACTCACCCACTAGCCATGTAACACATTGTCTGAGGGAGACACTAATGAAATCACAATGGTGAAGCCTTGGTTAACAACATTCGCAATCAACAAGTAGGGTCCTCAGTTTTATTTGATTAGCAGCGTTCTGTGGTAGCTTAAAATTCATTGTTCACCAATTCTAGTTGTGCATTAATTACAGGCGGCTGAATAGTAATTAACTGATCACCATGTCACTCCTTTGCCACTAGGAAGGACCTCATTAATTCCAGTCTGTAAGGCTAGTGCCTTTTGCCCCACCACAACCCCCACCTCCCAATTCTCTTTCTCATTTTGGATGTTCTTGACTTATAATCAAATATGAAAGTCATACATTTTTTTAAATAACTTCTCATCTGTTTTCAGCACTAAAAAAAAAAAAAATCATGGTATTCATTATGTATTTCCTATCTCCATGTTTGGTGGTATCCTTATCAACAAGCCACTAGCATGGCTTTGGAGGCTGTTGGGAAACAGTCTAGGGCCATCTTGAGGATTGAAGAAGATTCTCAGAGAAGTGTTCATGGTTATCCGGTCTTCTAATAGATGGAACTTGTGATGTTTCCCCTTTGATAGGTTCCTGAGGCTTTGTACTCTAGTTCTAGACATGGCTGCTGATCCCTATTTACTTCTGTTCCCATGTGCCTTTCATTTCCTCTTTACTAGTAGCTGATGCTACTACACTTAGAAGGGAAAAGGTCCCCACAGGTTCATGTTTTTGAATGTGTGGTCCCCAGCTGGGGGTGCTATTTTGAGGAAGCTGTGGGCCTGGCTAGCAGAGTGGGTCAATGGGGTGGACCTATGAGGGTTTAAGCCCAGCTCAACTTGCAATCCCATTTGTGGTGCTTTGAATAAGAATGGCCCCACAGTCTCATATATTTGAATATTTAGTCATCAGAGAATGGTACCACTTGAGAAGGAATAGGAGGTGTGTCCTTGTTGGAGGAGGTGTGTCACTGGGGCTGGGCATTGAAGTTTCAAAATATCAAGCCAGGGCCCAGGATCTCCCCCTCTCTTCATGTTGCCTACAGATCAGGATGTAGGACTCTCTCACACCGTGTCTGCCAGCATGTCACCATACACCATGCTATGACAATGGACTAAACCTCTGAAACTGTAAGCCAGCCCAAATTAAATATTTTCTTTTGTAAGAATTGTCATGGTGGTGGTATCTCTTCACAGCAATAGAACACTGACTAAGACATCATTCTTGATTCTTGGTTTCCTGGTTCTGTACAGCCTGAGGGGCTCTGCTTGATTTTGCTACCATGCCTTCCCTGCCATGATGGACTGACTGAACCAGTGAATTCAAACAAATCCTTCTTACTCTAAATTGCTAGAGTGGGTATTTTGTCACAGCAATGGGGAAAAGGAGCTAATATAGCTGTGCACCTGGGTGTATATTAAAACCACATATCCCCACATGTCCTCCCCAGAATGATTCAGACCCTTCACTTCTTCCCAGGGGTATGCTTTGTTGTCATAGGCATGTTATGTTCATGTTTACTAATTAGTATAATGAAGCTAGGTGGGGTGGTACATGTCTTAAGCTCAGTAGTGGGCTGGAGGAGAGGTGGAGACTGAGATGGAAAGACTGTGGCAAATTCAAGGTGGGTGCTAACAAAGTAAAATCCTGTCTAAGGTGCTTACTTAGCATGTAAGAAGCCACATGTTTGAGTTCCATCAAATGAACTGTGTAGAGGCATGAGGAGCAGGAGTTCAAGTCATTCTCAGTTATATATCATTTTAACATCTTCCCTGGATATGTGAAATCCTGTCTCAAAAAACAAACAAACAAACAAAAGATTAAGACAAAAGGCAAAGAACATTTTGAGCCTGGTGCTCACTCCTGAATGTCTGGCCCTGATGGGAGCCCCTACAGTGATTCAAAGGTACTGGACTGTCCAGAACCATCCCTTGATCTAGGCCTATCTAACCACTTCTGTGAGGGAGCCCAGCAGGGCTCTTGCTCCATCCCAAAGCAAGTGCTGTGGATGAGAAAGGTTTGCTTAAAGTCATGACAAGTATGTGAACAGGATCTCAACTATCAAGATAACAGGAAAAGCATGTTGAAGTGGTGTTGGGTGGCCACTTATTAGACCTTAGGCTGTTCTTGGGGTCAAGGACTCTCTCTTGTTACCATTCTGTCAGCCCATCTACTCCAGAATACTTCAGAGTCTGAACATGTCTACTTAGCCCTCAGCCTTGCTAGGCACTGTCCTTTGCTGTCTGTTGCTCTGCATTTTACTCAATGGGCTCCAAGTTTTCCTTTAGTTTCAACTTAAATGCCAACCTCTTCTGAGACACCTTTCCTGAAGTCCTGGCTTAAGGGTCTCCTCTGCTTTGCCACTATACACAGGTGAGTTTCTCATTCAAAGGCTATCTCTGCACTAAGTAGCTCCTGTGTAAGTTTTTAAGCCACAACCTTCCACTCCTTATCTGCAAAGTCTCATGGCCATCTCATAGTGCAGAATGACATGAGACATGATTGCTCCTGGCAGCACTGATCTGAGCCCAAGAAAATGTTTGGCTTCTTTTGCCCATCACAAGAGTCATTGTAGTGTCTAGTCTTAAACTTATCTATGGGAGCCTGGGCGAGGAATTCAAGCCCTGCCAAGAGTGTCTGTGCAGTGCTGTATGGAGAAGGTGTCTGTGTGCAAACACCTGACTACCCAGAACAACACTCACCAAAGCACCATGCCATGGTAACACACAGCTAGTTTAGCAGTGTCTGCAGTGTGTGTCAGGCAACAGTTCTGGGTGGTTTATGGTGACACACGACAAATAGTCTTACATCACCTGCACTTAATTTGTAAAAAATAGTGTAGCTCACCAAAAAGTAAAAAGAATGAACAATAACGGACAAAAAAAAAATCTCCTAAAAGAATAATTTATTATAGTGGGAAGAGAAAGGAGGCAATTAAGATTCTGCTGCAGTTTTTGTCATGAGCTAAGGACAGGAGATGTTTGATACAGACTCTTCATCCATTGGCACACTGTACCTTGGAGAGTCTGGGGACCCACTCAACCCAGGGCTTTGCTGTGTCTCTGCACATGGAGTGGCCTTTTAAAGCTGCATTTGACTTGGCTGACTTAGCTTAGTGTTCCTGTTATGTTGATTTGGGGTGGTGGGTGGTAGGAGAAGCACAAGGTGAGCTGCCCTTGTGTGGTGTCTGAGAGGATTTCTAAGACTGTCTTGTCCTAGGGAATGAGAACTGATCTTGACTCAATGTTTTCCAAAGTGGGGCTCATTGGATACTGATTCTGAGACTTATTCTAAGAAAGAGAGGGGTATCTGGGTTGTAGAAATTTGGGGGACATCCTATGGGGTGTTTCTCCCTAGTGAGTGGTAACATCCTTCAGGGAAGGGTCAAAGATGCCTTTACTAGAAACCACCTCAACTTGATTCAACCCACTCTTGCCCCATGTCTTCTTTCTTTTTTAAGGTACTCAGTGTGTGTGTGTGTGTGTGTGTGTGTGTGTGTGTGTGTGTGTGTGTGTGTGATAAGTGCAGTGCCTGTAGCTTAGAAATGGGAATTACAGGCAATTGGGGAGCACATGATCTGGGTACTGGGAACCAAACTTATAACACCTGGAAGAGCTGGAAGTGCTCTCAATGACAGAACCATCGCCCCAGCCCCTCCCATGTTTTCTTGATGCAGATGGTAACCAAATTCAGGGGGTTCACATCCTGATGAAAGCAAACACCAGACAGAAATGGACATGCAAAACATGAAGGCATGGAAAAACATCTATTGACTGATTAGGTGAGGGGACCACAGGAGTTATTTCCAGAGCCATGTTCTCCTGAACAAGGGGGCCATGTGGGTTAGATTCCCGAAGCCTGTGCACAGTCATATGAGAAAACACATTAGGGGTAGCATGTTTCTGAGTATTCTCAGTTTAAGGTCATATTTTAAGAAGATTGCTGATATAGTTTGGGGCAAGCTTTGATAGAGGCCAAAGAGCATGTGTTTGAAGATTAAAGTGGTAAGTAGAATGCCTGTGAGCATGTATAGCTTCATCACTGACATCATAAAGTTTTAGCTGAACGTAAAGGGAGGGACACTCTGCTGTGGATATCACTCTGTATGCTGTGAATGTGTTGCTATGATTGGTTAATAAATAAAATGCTGATTGGCCAGTAGCCACATAGGAAGTATAGGCAGGACAAGCAGAAAAGAGAATTCCAGGAACAGGAAGGCTGAGTCAGGAGACGCTGCCAGCTGCCGCCAAGAGAAGCAAGATGTAAAGGTACCGGTAAGCCACCATGTGGCAAGGTATAGATATATAGAAATGGGTTAATTGAAGATCTAAGAACTAGATAGCAAGAAGCCTGCCATGGCCATACAATTTATAGGTAATATAAGTCTCTATGTGTTTACTTGGGTCTGAGTAGCTATGGGCCTGGGGCAGAACTGGAGAAAACTCCAGCTACAACACTCTGAAGGTGAATTGATATGGAAGTTTGCACTTAAAGGTGCCTGCCTCACTTGGCAGCTCACAGAATCATCCCGCTGCTTCCTGCCCACTTTAGGCATGGAAGGCAACATTCTACAGAGGTTCTTACTCTGCGAAGGCTCCCTGGGATTCCTGATATACAGTAGGGCCTAGTTATGTAAATATCTGCATCTTGGAGGGCCTGTATGTAGTCCTATGCTTGACGACATGGATACAAGGAAAGACACTGCCTTCAGTGTGCAGGGAGCACATACCCCATGAAGTTCCTCATTCCTAGGATACAGAATCACTGGATCCAGACATTTGGGGATCATGTTGGTCAGCTTGCCATTACTGTCACAAATATCTGAGGCTGACTTAGACAGAGGCAAGCTTTACCTTGGCTAACAATTTTGGGGGTTTCAGTTTATTACTGCTTAACCATGCTGCCTTTGAGTCTGTGTCTAGGCTAGCAATAGTAGTGAAAACAGTAGTGAAATGCCTGTCTCATAGGCAGGAGTTAAAAGGAAGTGAGGATGGGGCTGAGATTACCAAATCCCCTTGAGATCTTTCCACTTAGAAGTTTCACCACCAGTCAAAAGTATTTTTCTGGGGACCAGGCTATTAAGACATGAACCCTTGGAGGAATGCTGATCCTCACAGACCTCTAAGCCAGAAAGAAGGATTTAGTGAGGTGGGGGAACCACTTTCACCTTCTAGGGAAGGCCCAGCTGTATTTTAGTATAATGGGTTGAAATTCCAAGATCTTATACCTCAGCTCACATGTAACTTCTGCAGGTGGTCTTACTCCATGATGCCTTCTTCAGACACCCTGTGTCACCCAGGCTCCTAGGCTTTGTGCCTACATGCATTCCTGCTAGAATATTCTCTGAACTTGGCATTGTGAATTCATTCCTACCCTCCCAGTGCAACTGCTATCTGCTTGACCTGATCACCAACACTTTCCCCCAGGCAACAGCATTGATTCCTCTTGGAAATCATTCCTTTTCCTTCAGCTGGCTTGTGTCTGGCATTTCTGTTTGAGTCCAGAGTGTAGGCATGTGGTCCAGACCTAGCCAATTAATATTTTACCTCTCTGACCCGTGTAACAGCATGTGACTCAAGACAGGCCAGGGAGAGCTGTTCTGTTAGAAGATCCAGGGAAGACACTCTCCATTCAGGGAGTTAACTTCAGAGTTGATGTCAGAAAGCAGGAAGAGGGAGAAGTGAGAGAGTGGTGGGAAGGAAGCCAATGAGATTCCAGGTTACAGCTGTGGGTATCCTGATGGGGCACCCTGGAGAGGGAGTTACTCTAGCACATGCCTGATGGCTGGAGGTTCAGAAAGCTGAATATTGACACAGCAGCTCCTGCTCATTTCCAGTTGATGGCTTCTGCTGGCTGTGTTAAATACAGACTCCCTCTGTGCTGTTTTGCTCTCTGCACCAGCCTACTAGGCACCTGTGATGAGACACTGCTCTTAGAAGGACATGTTGGTACTGGCATTGGCCAAACACAAATGCCCAGTGAGGGAGATGGGCAGGCCAGTGTCAGGGCTTCCCATTTCCAGCTGTTTGCTGCTCTGCCCTCTGTTGGCTCAATATCTGTCCTCCAAGCATCTTGTTCTGATTTGCTTTCTGTTGCCATGATAAACATCATGACCAAAAGTATCAGGGGAGGAAGGGGTTTATTTTATCTTACAGCTTACAGTCCATTGTCAAGGGAAGCCAAGGCAGGAACTCAAGGCAGGATGGGAGCTCTAGCAGGACAAGAACTTGAAATAGAACCCATGGAGGAGTGCTGCCTATTATTCACTCTGGCTTGCTAAGCTAGCTTTCTTATGCAGCCCAGGCTTATCTGTTTAGGGATGATGCCAACCACAGTGGGCTAAGCCTGCTTACATTAAGTAGACATTAAGATAATGTCTCACAGCCACAGTCACAGGCCAATCTGACTGAGACAGTTCTTCAACTGAGGTTCCTTCTTCCCAAGTGACTCTAGGCTTGTGTCGAGTTGATAAGTGAAGCTAACCGTGACACACCTGCTGTACCTGCCCCACCTGGCTTGCCCTAATAGTGCTGCTTTCCTATTTGCTCCCTTTCTTATTGTCAGTGTGTTTTCTGGGTCTCTGTCTTCAGACTTCTCTACCAAGTTCAATTCCTGTGTTTTGTGTGAAAATAGCCACTACCCCAGAGTGTTTGCATTCTAAGAGAGATTTGCCTCCAGAAAAGAACCCAGGACACTGATCTCAGGTCCTGATAGTGGTAGTCTTCAGTATGCCTGGGAACATGTCAATAGGTGATCCACTTTTTGTCCCCTTGTGTCAGGGACCACACAGGCAGCTAAGCAATTAGGGATACTGAAGATATTTACTCAATGAATCGTACTGTCACTTTATTTTGAGCCACACTTTGCCATGACTCTAGGAAGCAGAGGCAAAACAGAAAAGAAAAGAAAAAAATCAACAGTACACAGCATGGTTTTTTTTGTTAATGATTAAAAATGTTACTTCTCTAATCTGCTTCTGAAATTGCTTTAGAGATGCCATCATTGGGACCAACGTGCACGAGGCAGTACTTAGCAAAGCAATGCTACTCAGACTCATTTGCCTAAAGCTGCTACTCGATCGAGCAATCTGTGAATAGCACCCAGGCTATCCCATGAGTCCTGTATGCATTTGGGAAATTAATTATAGCTCTCTCATAGGCATCATAAAAGTGATGCACAGGGCCATCAGTTTGCTTCCTTTCTGCAGGCAGAGCTATTAAGGCTGTGAGGGGCCTGTGAGCAGTAGCTGGCTTTGCATTCTGGCAAGAGGGAGTACAGCATGAGGAGACCTGGGAGAAGTGGAGGTATCATAGAAGTCCAGGAGGGAGGATGAAGGGAGACTCTGAGGTGTTCCAGGAAAAGCTGCTTTACATGCTGAATGCTTGTAATTAGCTTCCTTGCTAGGTCTGGCTAATCGTTCCAGGCTGTGTGAGCTAGGGCATAGTTTCTGGAAAGCCATCTCAGATGTAAGTGAAAAGTCAGCAGAGCACTTGAAGATACCAAGTGTCACTACTGTGTCAAGGAGTATTGGTGAACCAGAGAGGACAGAGTGGGTACCATGGGGACTGGACTGTAGACAACTCCATTACTGGTAGCTCTGGAAGGACAGGCCATCTGGGTCAATGTGTAAAGAGGGGATGAAGTCTTGAGTGAATATCATTTGACATGGCCAAGGTCTTTTTAAGGACTGCAATGCCTCAGACCCATGGGAGTGGCTCAGAGGGATGACAAAGCCTTCCTCTGGTCTGAGCGTGAATGTTGAGAGTGTGTGTAATCATAAGGGTTGAGAAGGATTGGCCAATGTGTGCAAAACCTCACAACTCCAACCTTCTCCTCTCTGGTGACTGTAACCTGAGACTGCTCCCCTCGGGAGACTTCTAGTTGGGCTAGCTAACCCCTCCTCCTTACACTGTGTTGAGGTTCTGGGTTGATTCATAGTTGGTGGCCTTCACTGGAGAGAACACAGCCCACAACTCCAGCTTTCTTGCACATGTGTCTGTGTGTATCCTTTCTTCATTCCCTCACTTGCCCCACTCAGGTTTCTGGGACCTTGCTATGCCATGCAGGAGTAGACACTGGGCTTCTCATCAAAGGCAACTTCAGTCTCCACCTCAGGAGCAGATGCAGATGGGATTTCCACCTGGAAGCCCTGGCCTATACTGGCCCCATCTATTAGACAGTCTCAGGCAAACTGGACTCATTCTGTCAAAATCCTACTGATGTGTCAGTTTTTATGAATGTGACAAAGCATTCAAATACACTAACTAATCAACTTGTCAAGACTTATTTATTTTATATTTTTTGAGACTGGGTCTCATTATATAGCCCTAGGTGGCCTAAAATTCACTATGTATGCCAGTTTGGCTTCCAGCTCACAGAGATTCTCCTGCCTCTGTCTTTCAAGTGCTGGGGTTAGAGGTGTGTACCACCACATGTGGCTCAGTGTTTATTTTAATTTCAGTCTGTAATCACTCAGACCTCCAGTTCTCCACATGTGAGGGTATAATACATCATGGTGGGAGTGCCCTTTCTAAGATCCAAGGCATTTCCTTGGAGAGCAGTCTGGTAATTAGAGTGTAAATGTAGAGGAACAACTACTCAGACTGAACTAAGGTGGCTAGCACTTGGCATTGGGTATTGCATAGCACGGATGAGGGGTGTAGGACCTGGTGACGTTTTAGGGAGCCCAACTACTTTTGCCTCTGCAATAGACAGGGGGATAAGCATAGATCTGTGAACACCAGGATCTAGGGGCTCACAACTCACAGAAGGATTCTAAAATGATCTCTGATTCATCATTTGTCCCTCTTAAATGATATTATTGGTTGAATATTTGTACCTTTCAAATTTGTATGTGAAAGTCCTAGCCCTCAACATGATGGTAGTAGGAGGTAGAGCCTTTGAGAGGTGATTAGGTTGCAGTGGTGGGGCCCCCAAGAGTAAGATTAATGCTTTTATCAAGGGGAATTCAGCTCCTCCTCTTTTCCTTCCATGGAAGGATTCAGAGAAAAGCTGGCTCTCTGCAGACCAGGAGGGAGCCTTCACGAGCTGCTGTTGAAGACAACTTGGCCTTAGATTTCTGTTTGTTGTTTAAGCTCACTTGTTTTTGGTATATTGAGTCACCTGGAGAATTGTTAGGGTACAGGAAGATCATGAGGAGGTGCTGGCCAGACAACCAGGAGAGTGAGCCTGCCCAGAACTATGTGTACCTATGGGTGGTGACTCTGACAAATCCTTGCCATCTGTCATTTCCCTTACCAATGAGTGTCAGCCGAGTCAGTCAGGAGCCCCTGGGGCTGATGGCTCATATCCCTCCCACTCCAACCTGGTTAAGCCCAGCCTTGCCTTTTCCAACCTGACCAAAGTAGACCTTGCCTCTTAAACTTTGCCTTACTTTTTTCGTGCCAGAATATGGTGATTTATGTAATGTTAGAGTTGAGGAATCATTCTTCTCCAAAGTATTCTTAGGGTGACAAGCTGTTTCTATAAAGAGCCTCAGATCTGGCCCTTGAGTAAGAGGCCCTGAGTCCCAGACAAAGAAATTCTCATTCACAGGTGGGCATGCCTGGCGATCTCTCCCTAGCACCCTTTTCTCTGGGACATACAGAGAGATATGGTTCTCAGCCTTATGAACCAGCAAGCCACAGCTGTATTCTATCCAGTGAGGTCAGAAGGCTGGACTTGTCTCAAGACTGAGGTGTATGTCCTGCTCAGAAGTTGATGTTCCAATCCCAGTTGCCCTCACAAGCAGCACCTGGCTTCCAAATCCCAGTGTGTGTAGTTGAGAAACAGGAGGCAGCAAAGCTTCACAGCAGTGCCTGATGTGGAGACAGAATGGGAGGGCAAGCAGCCTTCCAGCTACAGGTGCTCCTCTGCAGACCTCTGAAGGCCCTACCTCCTTGGTCTGCAGGTTATTTCCTAGGCATACCTGTCTGTGGAATGATAGTGGTTCTGTCCTCGGAACACAGAAGGTGGGCTTTTCTCATACAGATGAAGACTTAAATAATTGAAAATAAAAATGGATAAAGACCACACAAAGCTGGATCTAGCTCCCTGCCGCTGGCCTTGGACTCCTATTCTGAAGGGACACAAGGCCACAATGTTGTTGGTGGGCTGTAGGACAGCAGTGCTAGTGAGCTGTCTGAAAGGTTTCCTTCATGGTTGGTAGCTGTGTAGATGGAATGTGCCCTCAGACAAGGCCACTGGTTTGAGTGCCTGGGGGCAGTGGGACCCCTCAAGCAACTGGTCAGCTCTGGCCTTAACTGGTCAGGCTTATGGGTTTCCTTCCATATTATCTTCAAGTGGGAGATTGGAGTGAACACAGCTTGGCCCAAGCTGAACTGGGGCCAAAGAAGCTCTCATATGTAGCTTTCCCACATGCACTACAGACCCCTCCCAACACCTGCACCAGGAAGTGTGCAGCTCAGTCCCAGCAAAATGCTGGAACATTCTGCATCTTTCTGGGCCTGACAATGAGTTGCCTGGCAAGGGCAACACTTACCCGTCTCAGTGACACCAAATGACTCCATTTGGTCCTTGTCAGACCCTCACCCTGCAGCTTTGCCCTTCACTTGTCCTTTGGCTCTCTCATGCCAAGTTCAGGCAGCTTCCTCACCAGTACCACTACAGGGAGGCCTGTAAGCACTTCTCCTGAGGCCAAACCTGAGAAGATGCTTCTGAACTATACTTGGGCCAAGGCTTCCCTTGCTCCACAGCTGATTCTCAGCTCCACATCAGTATTTCTGGGGACTAGGGAACCCCAAATTTTCTCAGAAGAGGGACAGAGGCTTTTTGCTACCACCTTAGCAAATCTAGCATCTCCACTTCTGGGAGAATCTGAAACTTGAGGATTTATAAAAAGCAGGGCGGGGGCCTCATAAGGCCCCAGCCACAAGGAAGCCAGACACTGCTAATCCTTCCTCCATTTAGGAGACCTTGGGTAGAAAACGAAATCCATAAATTATGGATGGAAATTCATTAATTTGATAGGAAACCAAGAGCAGATATTAGAAGAGTATGTGGTGGGTTTTCCACAGTGATAGAAAATCATTAGGGCTGTGAATACTGTCCCCTGCTGCCAGGCTCCTGTGAGGGATGAGCTGGCAGATGAGCCCTAGTGCCTGGCCTCAGCCCCTCCTGCTGGCTGCTGCATGTCTGCTGCTACTGAGATTGTGGAGGAACTTCAACTATCTACCTTGTGACCAGAGGTTTATTATAACTTGGTCATAAAAGCTGCATCCAGGGCTAGCACTTGACATCTGAGGCCTCACCTGACTATTCCATCTTCCATCTTCCTTTTACCTGGGAACTTAAAAGACTGAGAAGACAAGATCTGCTCTGTGTGTGTGTGTGTGTGTGTGTGTGTGTGTGTGTGTGTGTGTGTGCATTTGTGCTTGTGATGTCACTGTATCACTGAATACATGCGTATTCATTTCTGTATACATCTCAGAAGAGAACATGTGTGTATACACATATATGAGAAGGTATGAGTGTGGGCTTATTTCTCAAGAAATGGAATTCTGCTGAAAGGTGACTGGACAGGCCACAGATAAGTTTCTGTTTTGCTTGTATCCCAGAGGAAATGGGGAGGCCCAGGCAGGGAGAAAACATAGGTGTATTCAGAAAGAACAGAGTAACCCTTGCCAGTGCCCCTGCCTTCCATGGTGCTTAGAGCTCACCCTAAGGCCAGTTTTGATCATAGACCCCAGGTTGTGCCCAGCACCTGCTCTGGTCCTGGCCAGGACAGGTCAAGAATGTCACTATGGGCTTCCACTGGCCTTTACAATGGCAAGATTCTGTTTTTGTCTGCTGTTTTGGTACATGTTGTCTGGGACTTTTACTGACAAAAGCATTGTAGGGGGAACCATTCATTAATTGTCATCTTTGGAGAACTGACGTATGAACAGACCCTAAGAATCAGGATCTGAGTGGAGCTTTGGCCAGGAACATAGGCAGGCAGCCTACTGTCCTGCCACATATGGGACCCCCCAAGGTTTACAGCTGCAGTGCCCTGAGAGAGACTGGATGCAGGCCAGTTCCTCTATTTAGCAGAGAGAGAAAGAAGAAGATGGAAGAAGAGCAGAGAGGAGAGGAATGGATAGGAGAGGACAATGGGTGATTTGTTGGATTAGAAAATGAAATGTCAAAAGTAAGCATGGAGGGCTTTAGCTGCCTTTTAGTATGATTAGGAGGAAGGATATTCAACGTTTGCTGTTTACCAGCTGACTTGGAGTGAGCACTCAATCCAAAACCACAGCAGGTTTCCTATATCCTGGTTTCTCTTCCTGCAATGATGGCTAACAGGTCTATCTGTGGCAGCTTTCTGTGGTGGCACATAGGAAAACTTCCCAACAGGCACAACATGACTACCAAATAAAACTATTCTGACCTCCTGCCATGTGTCAGGCAGCCAGGCAGTGAGCCTATCACACTGGCTGGTTGAGATAGCATGGATGGGAAGACAGTCTGCTTGATCACCTCAGCACCTCACTGCGTCTCAAGGAGGCTCCCAGAACCTTTGGTTACTGCTGTCTACATCTTGTATGCCACTGTAATGGGGACAGTTGTGTCCCTTTTCTCTTAGTCAGGATCTGATGAGGAGAACAGGTGCTAGAGATAGCTCTCTCAGAACTGGCCCTGGAGGAAACTGGTCTGCATGAAAGTGGAAATCACCTGTTCCTTCTCCTGTGCGCCACTGAAAGAGCCTGGCCCAGCCCTGAGCTCCCAAGCTCCCAACTTCAGGCCTGACTCTTGTAGCACAGTGTCTCGCCACCCTGAAAAGACTCCACAGGCAGTTTTATGACTAGCTGACCAGTTGGTTTCTCCAAGTGAAGCCTGGCCAAGGAGAGGGAGACTCTGTGGAAGATGGTGCTAAAAGGTCTCCCCACCCCATGGTTTAAACAAGAGTTGGAGCCTCCCATTTACTAGAGTCTTTGAAGGGCAATGTTGACACCATTCTTGAAGGCTTGGATGAATGACTGATAATCTCTGAAGATCATGAGAGCAGGCAGTAGATAGGGCCCCTTCCCTTGGCCAGGCAGGCAGTTGTGTCCTACAAAGAGTAATGTCTGACATGACTCTAAGGCCACAGTCCTACATCATTCTGAGAGGACAACACCAGTCCCTCAGCCTTGTCTAAAGCAAATGCTGCACATCACCTGGTATATTTCCATGATCCTTTTCCCCAAGTGGATAGGAAGTAGAGTGAGGAGATTGATATGGTCTGTTGTGCAAATTTCAGTCAGGACTAGCTAGGCATCCCTTCAAATATGAAAGATATAAGCCAGCCATCAAGCTGTGGCAGGAGGAACTGTGTGCCCAGGGCTAAGAATGGCAACTCTGGCCTGGTCACTCAGTCTCTGCAGTCCCACCTGAGCAGCCTGTGCATTCACAAGCAATTATAATGGGCCTGTAGCATGTCTCAACCTGTGCTAGTGGCCCCTCTCCTGGTTCCTTCTTGCTCCCAGACCACTTTCTGGCTCAGGTTCCAGGCTAGCCATACACCTGCCCTGGGTGCAGCGCTGACCAGCACATTTGTGGCTTTCATCCTCCTAGAGAGCAGAGTAGTGATTACATATTCTTCTGAGAAACACAGGTCCTGAATGGCAGAGAACAAAGAAGAATTTATAAGCCAAGAAGACTAAGGAAAGCTGCTTATCACATGTTGTATACCTGTTTTATGATGTTCCTGGGAGAAAACACAAAGAAGCATCTATTTATTTCTAACAAAGAAGGGACTGAAAGACCCAAGGAAGAGTCAAGTTCAGCTTTGTGAGTAAGTAGGTTTGATAGGGTTACTTGCAAACACATGGGTGGCCCATGGGCAGTTGCACCACCACAAAGTCCCATCCCAGTCAATTCTACTTCTTTCATAAGCCACACACATTTTTGAGGAGGTGAGTGAGTCTCAGGGTCTTGTGAGGGTATCATGACTCTCTTCCTTTCCAATGGGGATTGTTGAATAGTACTATCATCATAGGCCCAGTCCTGAATGGCAGAGAACAAAGAAGAATTTATAAGCCAAGAAGACTAAGGAAAGCTGCTTATCACATGTTGTATACCTGTTTTATGATGTTCCTGGGAGAAAACACAAAGAAGCATCTATTTATTTCTAACAAAGAAGGGACTGAAAGACCCAAGGAAGAGTCAAGTTCAGCTTTGTGAGTAAGTAGGTTTGATAGGGTTACTTGCAAACACATGGGTGGCCCATGGGCAGTTGCACCACCACAAAGTCCCATCCCAGTCAATTCTACTTCTTTCATAAGCCACACACATTTTTGAGGAGGTGAGTGAGTCTCAGGGTCTTGTGAGGGTATCATGACTCTCTTCCTTTCCAATGGGGATTGTTGAACAGTACTATCATCATAGGCCCAGTCCTGAATGGCAGAGAACAAAGAAGAATTTATAAGCCAAGAAGACTAAGGAAAGCTGCTTATCACATGTTGTATACCTGTTTTATGATGTTCCTGGGAGAAAACACAAAGAAGCATCTATTTATTTCTAACAAAGAAGGGACTGAAAGACCCAAGGAAGAGTCAAGTTCAGCTTTGTGAGTAAGTAGGTTTGATAGGGTTACTTGCAAACACATGGGTGGCCCATGGGCAGTTGTACCACCACAAAGTCCCATCCCAGTCAATTCTACTTCTTTCATAAGCCACACACATTTTTGAGGAGGTGAGTGAGTCTCAGGGTCTTGTGAGGGTATCATGACTCTCTTCCTTTCCAATGGGGATTGTTGAACAGTACTATCATCATAGGCCCAGCTATCTACTGTATAGTTCTGATTATTTTGTTGCCATGGCTACAGGCCAGGTTTTCCTGTAGGTCATCAGAGCTGCTCTGTTCCATAATGATGATATCATGTCAGTCCTGGGGAAATCAGTTCTATTACAATTAAATTGTGCCCCCTAACACTTTTGGTAACAGGGTCTTTTGCAGTCTAAGCAGTGCCATGTATGCAGATGACTAGGTTTGGAGATGTAGGGTGGCACACAGAATCCCTTCCAGACTGTGTGACTGTGGATGCACCAGCTCTAAAGGTAACAGGCAATGAGAAGCACTTTCAGAGTTGTGAGGAGTGGGTTCATACAATGCACACAGAAGATGACCATGCATCTGTGCTGTGGTGCATTCTGCAATGTGGAGGCTACTTCATTCAACTCCCATGCCACTCCTTCAAGGCCCTCATTATCTCCTTGCTCAAATGGAGAAAACAGGTGAAGTACCAGGATAGCTCCTTCCAGTGGTTAAAACAGGACTGAAACACAGGCTGGTCTCACCATTGAACACTATCCATCCCACAGGATGGAAGATCATGCCCCTGTCAGCTAAGTGGCAACCCTGCTTCTGCAGCCTGGGAATGGTCTGGCAGATGAACATGATCTTTTTTTTTTTTTTTTTTTTTTTTTTTTCAAAATTTCCCTTCAAGTTTCCATCTGTTCGCCCAACAACCAAATTTATGCATGTTCAGACACCATCTGGGACCGCAGCCCCATTTCCCAATTTGAGGCATTTTTCCATTTTATACTTAACATGCACAATGGGGTGGTGGTCCAGAATAAATAGCTCAGCTCAGATTGCCAGAGCACTAGGGGCCTCCACAGGAATGTTCTCTGAGGAATGGGAAGAAGGAGGGATTTTTGCTAAACTAAAATTTTGTTTTGAGCCATAAGGCTATTTCTTCTGGCTGGCATTTCAGTGGGCTCCCATCTGCTGGCTGCATTTCATGCTGGCTCTTTGTTGTCTAAACTAAGAGCAGATGATGTGCATCACGCATCACTGAGTATGCGTGTATGTGTGTATATGTACACATATATGTGTGAATGTGTGCATGCGTGTGAGCCCACTCCTCACAACTTTGAAAATGCTTCTCATTGTCTGTTAGGCAGGCACTTGACCACTGAGCTCCATCTAAAGCTCCCTTTTAACTTTTTATTTTGACACACAATATTACTAAACTGACCAAGTTGGCTTTGAATTTAATATCCTCTTGCCTTAACCTACTGAGTAGTTGAGAATACAGGCTTTTATACCATAGAACCTTGCCAATGCATTGACATCCTAGCCCTGGGGTAATATTTTATACAGGTAGAGGCTTTTTGCAAGGAGCTTCATAATACCTGAACTAATACCTCATAAGAAGGGTGTAAGAATATCTCTCATCCCTTCCACTGATATTGTGGTTCTAGTCTGTGATGAAGGGAACTTCACCTAACACTAAATCTACTGGTGTCTCTTGGCCTTGTACTTCTGAATCCCCCAGAACTACTAAGAATACATTTCTGTTGTTTTTAAGTCTCTAGGTTTATCTTGTTTAAACATCTAGAATGGACCATAACATTGTGTGCCATTCCCCAGATCCTTTGCTGAGCCTTGGTGTGGCATTCTATTCAGGCTCCAAACACTCCATAGAATAGTGACTCCATGCACGCCTTAGAACGGTGTTGAGGATACCATTTGAGGTTGAAGGCTTCCTAGTTCCATGGCCCAGGCTGATGCTTACCATCTAAAACTTTTCCTCCCATCCTACCCTTGGAGGCAAACTCCTAAGCATTCATCAAGACCCAGATATCAGGTGTAACCTCTTCTAGGAAGCCATATAGTTCCCAGGGTGTTCTATCTTGTGTACTTTGTGGTCCCTGTGCACTGATTGCAGTGGCCTTGGTGGCTGGCTTCTCCTGCCTATGTACTGCTGAGATCAGAAGCTGTAATTTTCACCTCATAGAGCCAGCACTCACCAAGTTGGTAGTAATGAGCTCTAGACAAATGACCTAGCCATCCCATGTGCCCATAAGCACCCCCTAGCTTGCCTGCAGAGATTGGTCCCCTTTCTAGAGCTCAGGGCCCAGCACCTTTTCCCTTTACCCTCAGCACTGAAGAAAGCTGAAGCCCCTATAGCCAGGAGCCCCTCCTGAACAATGGTTTTGGAGCACCTAAGTGTGACAAGACAATACAGCCTGGCTTGCAGAGGACACAGTTTGAGGTTTGAGTAGGAAGGCTAGGCTGTACATTTCCTTGTAATTAAAAACCAACCAGTTGTGCTTTCTCCAGCTGGTCAGCAGACAGTTGTGGCTGTCTGTGGCAGGGCTTCTGAGGAGATAAGCGTGCCTACTAGATGCCCATTTAGCCTCTGCTGCCCACAAAGGCCACTTGCCCACTCCCAAACAGAGCCACCCACTGTGAGTGAACTGAGCTGCAGATTGCTTTTTCTGTGAGGTCCTCCCTCTGAAGAGCAAAGGCTGGGTGGTCCTTACTGAAACCTCCTTCTTCTATTTTTTCTATATAGCATAGCTTTGTAATGAAAACTCGTGTGAACTCTATGGTCTCTTCATAAGATCCTTGACATCTTAGAAAGGTGATAGTGGTCTGATGCCATTTTGTAACAATGTGCTGTCCTTTATGAGTCACAGAAACAGAGTTGTTTTCTAGAAGGATTCCACACTTACAGAATGAAGAATTGTCTTCAATAACTTCAAAGTCAGATACGCTGAGTCTTCAGGGAGCTACCTTCTTCAGAGCAAATGTGGGGGGGGGGGTAAGGGGGCTGGCCTGGCTTGGCCTTCAGTTGGATTTGCAGTCTTTCCTTTCCGAATCTTACTTTTGTTACATGCAGAACAAGAATGATGATACTTATGTTCTTGTGAGAAACAAACCATATCTCCATATTTAGAATGGCTGTCTAGAGTGAAGGGCACTGTCCTGGCTACCCAAGGTCAGTGACCTCATGCAGCATCTGCATGGATCACCAACAATGAACCACCACTGCTTCTCCAACAGAGATAGAATGCCAGATGTGCCTGTGGATGGGATTTGGTATTACAGTGGGGAAAGGACAAAAACTCATAAATAAGTCCAGACACGTGAAATCAAATCAGTTTATATTCAAGGACTTTAGAGCTGTGAAAGTGCTAAATGGTAAGCACATCAAACCAAGACCAGGGAGCAAAGATCTTAGGACAAGAGAGCAAGGAGAAGTCTTCTTTAGACACAAAACATTGAGTTCTCCTGAATCTGAGCAAGTTTTTAGCATCTGGCTGGTGGATGTCATCTGGGTGCTTAAGTCAAAGGATGGATGGTGGTAGTTTGTGGACATTACTAGGCAGTGTGATGGAGACTTGGTCTTCCATGCCAACACCTCAGTGGAATGTGGGCAGATGATCTCTGGGAAAGTCTGACTCTGTTCCCTACTCTGCTACCGTTCTGTGCTCCCAGGATACAAAAACTCACAGTGCCAGAATCCAAAGACAGCAGAACTCTAGCATGCTGGCTCTTAGGGCCCCAAGAAAGCCTCATGTGACTCATGCAGGAGGCAAATGTCAAGAAGTCTGGGTTAAAGCTTAGGGACCTTGGCTTGGCCTTACCTCCTCCCTGGGCCCCAGTTTCCTCCTTAGGCAGATGAGAGAGTTAGGTCTGATGTTGCCAAGAGCTTGTCCATTGGTGACAGCTTATGTTCATAAAGAACATCATTTAAAAAAAAAAAAAAAGAATCTCAAGAAAGCCTTGTCAGTCATCAATTTCCAAGTTTTCTATGCACTTCCCCACACTGGGAGACAAAATGTGATTAGACCATATGTTAGGCTAATTGTTCCCCAAACAATTTAAACATTTGGATGTGCTTGCAAGAGGGAAGCAAAGTGAAGGGAGCAGTGGGTGGTGAGAAGCAGCTGGTCCCTCCTCAGAAGTATTCCTGAGGACCCTTCCTGGCCTCAATGCCATGGGCATAGCCAAGGCAACAGGGCCGAGCATAGGACCTGGATGCCTGGTTCATGGTGTCAAAGGTGAGGGCTGGTTCTATTGTTTATTTATATATTCATTCATTTGTTTATATATTCATCCATGTACTCATTCATTAATTCACTGTGTGGGTATCACTGGAGTACTCAGCCCATGCAACCTGTGACATGTTCTAGATGAGAAAAGATGTACAGGGGACTGCGGGAGGCCAGAAGAGTGTCAAGGGAGGCTGATGTTCAAACATTGACCCAAGGGGATGAGGGCCACCAGGCAGTGGAAGAAAGCATTTCTAGAAGAGAGTGGCTGGCAAGAAGAAGCACAGTGAAGGAATGGTATAGCCTATGCAGTGTAGCAGACCTGTCACATTCAGAGATGAGTACACAAGGAAAGATGTAAGTGGGGCTGGACAGTTGTGGGGAGTATGGAAGAAGGGCAAAAAAGTACTACATGGGGAGGTGATTGGATACCTGCTTCTGTCCAGGGCTCTATGCTATTTCCAGAGGACTTTTCATGTTAGCTGTCTGTGTGCTCACCTTGGGATCCTAGTTAGGGTGCAACAGTCTCAGTCTAGGGTGTACTCCAAATGCTCTTGTAGCATTAATGTGGATCAAACTGGTAAGATATTGTAGATGCTCTAGGGCATGACATCAGCCCTGAAGACTAAGCTGCTGTCTACCTCTCTGGCACAGACTGTGAAGCCAAGGATTGAGAGGAGAGAGAGATGGAATAATTAGTTATGCATGGTCTGCTATTTCATTAATTATACCCACTTCTGGAAAGTGGACAGTCACCAGCATTCTTGGGTGAGGTGTGGCTGTTGTAACCAGCTGTGGTGAACACCACCTTCATCTGGTTTAGGTGAGAAGGGATGTGGCCTCAGCCACGGGACCCTTCCCAATAAAGCAGGTCTGGCAGCAGCACATGCTGCAGCTGAGGAGGCAGGTGCCATTGGGTCTTCCAAGAATGAGGTGGGTGGGCCTGTTCCAGGAGAAAGGTACTGCAGATAAGTTTGGTGACTGTAAGATGGAGCAATTGGAGATCTGTAGACCTGAGAGCCTAGCCAGACAGCCCAGAGGCCACAAGTAGCTGGGGAAGCAGGAGGGTTTGTCTGCCAGGCTCAGCTTCCTCACTCCCTCACGCCCTCTCCCTGTCACTGATATCACACCTCCCTGCAGCAGTGGCTGAGTTGAAGGAGGGCTGACAGATGCACTCGAATATGGTTTGGTTCAAAAAATGAGCTTAATTAGGCATTTAAGCCTGTGTTTGTGAGTCCAAAGTTTTCTCTCTTTTGGCACGTGACCCAGGAATGCTATTGAAGCTCATTAATGGAAATATTCAGATAGCTGGAAAGAGATAAAGCAGATGGACCCATGTTAGAATTAACCTTTCTCTGCCTGCTCCCAAGTGAGATCAATGGTCCTGGTTGGGCTCACAGGCACATCACCAAGAGGCCTTACTCTGTACAGCACCCACCTGTATTTATTTGCTGTGAACAAAAGGGCAGGGAGATGGTTCAGGCCTCACACCCTTCCAGATGTCCTGGAATGTCAGACAGAGATTTCATTGTGTAATTGGTGTTTTAGTTCGTGGTCACTCAGCAACCAACCATTTTGTTGTTGTGGTGGTGGTGGTTTTGTTTTGAGGCAGGGTCTCACTATGTAGCTCTGGTTCTCTTGCAGCTCACTATGTAGACCAGGATGGACTTGAATTTACAGAGATCTGCCTGCCTCTGCTTCCTCAATGCTGAAATTAAGTCATGCAGCACCATACCCAGCAATATGAGCCTTTTATACCATGGGTATCATGACATAAAGTACAGTGCAACTTTGAAAGTCCCAGTCTTTAAAAATTCCCAATCTTTAAAAGGTCAATGTATCTTAAAATGTCCAAAGTCTCTCAACTGTGGGGTCCAGTGAAATCATATACAAGTTACATACATTCTCTTTTTCCAAAAGGAAAGAAATAGGATGCAAAAGTAATCACAATCAAGTAAAACCAAAGCCCAAGTGTAGCTCAATGTCTAATATTATGGATATTCTCACTCTGGGCTCCGAAGGGCATGGGCAGTCCCATCTCTCCAGCTCTGCCACATACAGTATATACAGCTTGTCGCACAAACTCAAGCAAGCTCCACTTCACACATGCTTCTTTCTTGAGCAGATGTTCCACAGTCCTGGTCTCTCCAATAGCCTAGGCTGCCCTTTCACCAATAGCCTCTCCTGGTTTCTCTTCTAACCTTGTCACACAGGGCCAAACCCCAGCATCTCTCCATGGCTTATTTAGTAGTATGTCTCTCATGCCATCAAAACCAGTACTGTGTGGGAGACTCTTACACATTATTTTCTGAGTTCTTCTGACAGCTTGATGTATAGCTGTGGCCCACCTGAGACCACAGCTTTTGCACACTCGCCCTGAAAAAAATACTCCCCTACTGTCTCAATGAAGCACAGAAGTTTTTATCCTAATGATACCAGACTCTTACAAATCATAGGTGATTTTTCAGCCCTAGCTGACCAGCATCCATTGTCCCAGATGAAGCACAAAAGGTTTCACATTAGTTGTGCTGGCCATTGTTAACCACAGCTGATGCTATAGCCCCAGCTGACCAGAAATCACAATTCTTAATTCAAATACATCACACCAGTGACCCTGATGGATAGAGTCTTTGATTCCCTCTGAAACTTCACAAGCAAGGCTTCCATTGTCTGCATTTCTCTCTGCATTCTTATCTTCCAGGCTCCCTCTATGACAGTCCATTATTCTGCTAGCACTCAATGACTTTTCCAGCCTGAGACTCCCAGTCTTCCATGATCCTTCCCCAAAACAACACGGTCAGGTTCCATCACAAAATCATTACACTTTCTTCTGGTACCAATTCCTGTTCTAGTTTCTTTTCTCCTGCTGTAATAAAATACCCTGACCAAAAGAAACTTTGGAGGAAGTTGGGTTTATTTCATATTAAAACACCCTGGGAAAAGGGTTTATTTCATCTTAAAACTCCCTAGTCACACTCATCGGGTGTGTGTCAAGACAGGAACTCAAGCTGAAACTATGCAGGATGCTGCCCACTGGTTCGTTCACTCACTGACTCATGCTCAGCTAGCTTTCTTATACAGCCCAGAATGATATGCCTAGGGATGATGTTGCCCATAGTGGGCTTTACCCTCCCACATCAATCATCAATCAAGACAAACTCTCAAAGATATAGCCACAGGGCAGTCTGTTGGAGGCAATTCTTCAGTTGAGGTTCCCTCTTCCTAGGTGACTATAGGTTGTTCCAGGTTGTATCAAATTGACAAAAATTAACCAGGACATACCATGTTTGCTTCCTGGCATACATCTAGCTGGGAATTACCCAGAGGTGATTAAGGTGGGCCTTTAGCACCCCTCACCATGCCTGCCTCCCCTTTGGTACACAGAATTCGTGTCATATCCTACACAAAGACAATTTTACAACCCATAAGGCATTGGCTTCACCTCCGAAACAATATCCCTTCCCCATGCACACAAGTTCCAACAGATTCCACGTGGTTGGGACACAAAACTACAGATGGAGTCACTCCCAAGGCATCCTTAAGGTCCACCCTCCTGCTTCTACTGAATTGGGAATGCATTGAGGGGTGAGCCCCATTTCCTCAGATGTAGTTTCTTGGGTGCCCTCATTTCTCATTTGCATAAAGGAATCAACTGCATATCTAAAGCTATACTCTGGTCTCCTAGAGCTGTCTGCTGGGAGAGGTAGCCAGAATCTAACTCCCATCCCACTCCACCCCCAGCTCTTTCACTGGGCTTTACAACTGAACCTGCTTGGTTTTCTCTTCACAGTTGTTTGCTTATTTGTTTTGGGACAAGGTTTCACTGTGTAACCCAAGCTTGCTTCAAAGTCGCAATGTAGACCAGTTCAACTTAAATTTGTAATCCTCCTGCCTCAACCTCTTAAGTTCTGGGATTACAGGAATAAATAAACCACTACATCTGGCTCTCATGCTTGATGTTTTTATAGGAATGGTGTGACATTTCATTTTAGTTCCTTGAAACAAGATACCTGTCTATCTCTGAGGTGCCTTCAGGGGCCTCTCACAGGGTAGTGTGAACAGCACATAATATATAATTGTGGCTTCATCACATCCACACTCTCTGATCTAATAAGATCTGTCATGTAGTACAGTGACAGAGGAATAGACCTTTCATTCACCTGGATGCTCACAATGCTAAGTGCTAGTGACTTGCTGCTACGAGCAGGTCTGAGCCCCCTGGGATATGTACATTCCTATAAAGGAAATCAGTCAGGGAAAAGCTTTCCCAGGAGGCTGCAGCTCAAGGTAGAGGTACAGCTAAGTGTTTCCAGCTTGTGTCCTCCATGGCAATTCATATCCTGTAGATCCAGTGGGGCCTCCTGCTGCCTAGTGCTACACAGAGTCTGTAGTGCAGGTGGGATGTTTAATCTCTATCTGTTCCTGAAGGCTGTAAACAGCCAGTCAGGGAGGAGCTGCAAGGCCTCTGGCCTGTACAGCAACAGAATGAGGCCCCAAGAGAGCAAGAAGAGATTGGGTGGGATAAAAATGATGTTCTTTTGGCCAGAATGGGGTTGGAAGTTCTGAGAATTAGCATGCAGGAATTCATCTACTTAATGGAGCACTGTGACCCAGTCTTAGCATCAATGTCCTGAAGATTTTTCAGGTATCTGCTGGAGGGAACAGTGCCTAGGTAGAGGAAGGAGGGGTGCAGGGTTAGACAGAGTATAGGTAAAAGTGTAGTTGGTCCATCCTGATGACCCAGTGGAGGGAGTGATCTATGACCTATCATTGTAGGCAGCAATCTCTCTGCATGCCGCCTTCTTCTCACTCCCTACCCTCCGGGCTATGGCTAAGTTACTCACTGCACAGCTTCTTCCTGGCTGAGAAAAACTGCTAATGACGTCACGAGTGAAAGCTTTCCCTTAGTCCTGGAAGCCTCACTAAAAGCCATGGTTCCTCTTTTCATGCTGTCACTGAAGTATCCCACTGGGCACTGGCATCTGTGACTGGGATGACAGCAGCTCTCACTAGGAGACTGGTGCTCTACCCCGAGCCCTTTGCTGTGAGAAGGAAAGACAAAGGCCATGATACAACTCAATAGACAGATGAGATATGTAAAGGACCTCCTGATGGATGGTTGGCCTCTGAAAAGGCCATTTGGAGTTCTTTGCAATCTAAGAAGGACAAGATGACTAAGGTCTCTCCTATCCTGACCCTAAGCACCTATCTTCCCTGGTGGGGATGCTGACTCAAATCCTGGGCCAGAATATCCTGGAACTCCTCCACCTGGTGCTGGAAGAAGTTTGAAAAAGGCAAGCATTGGCCTAGCCCTGGTATCTCCACACTTGGGACACTAACAGAACTTCTGATTGGTTGACACCTTGGAATTTTCTCTACCAGGACCAAGAAGAGAAGAAAGAGGCAAGTTAATGAGCTGGAATCTCTTGAGAGAATGTCTTTGGGGATTCATGAGTGCTAAGCCAGGATGTGTGGACCAGTACCCAGTCACTGAGGCTCTATGCTCTGGCCACGCCACCGTCAGACACCTGCTCTTAAGACTTTTGGTTCAATATATTTTATCATTTAGGGTGAGAGGGCTGGTAGAAGGAACATCTAATACTAGCCCTGAAGAAGGTTGCTTCAACTTCCGTGCACTGGACACATAGTAACATAATGATGAGGTAGTACAAAGAGTGGCCAGGGCAGAACTTGAGCTGGGGACCTTGCTCCCTCCCAGTCTTGGTGACATGGTTGCTTAATCTCAATGGTACTTCTCCAGGAGAAATCTGGCACCTAGAGAAGTGGATGAGTCGTACTGGGTCACACAGCCTGCTGAGAACAAAGGTAGAATTGATGTTCCTGCTAAAAGAGACTGAAAGCTGCTTCCTCCTCCCCACAGGGCTCTGTGTGTGGTGAATGTGAATCATCCAAAGGTTCTCAGAATGAGCAGCGACCTACCTCTTGTTTCTGTCTCCTGATGTGAGCAGCACATTTTCCTGCCTACTCTGTTCTGTCATCCCTGGAGGTTTGGTGTGTGGGAGGTGCAAGCATGTGGACTTCATGGACTCCAGTAGAGGTATAGTTTGTTGTTATTGTATCCTACTGGTGACAGCAGCCCAGGCCAGCCAACATAGCTTTCTGCCCACTCCTGTGTCCAGAGGCTGTCTGTCTGTCAGGATAATGTCATCATAAACAAGCCATGGACATTCTAATGGGGTATGTTTCTTGTCTCACCACCCTTGTATTCCTGGGAGCTCCTTGAGTCCAAAGGTAACATGGCATGTTGTGCCCAGGACTGGCCACTCGGACTGATTGGCATCTACCTTCCCTTTGCCCACTGTGGTCCTTTCTCACAAGGATATTCACTAGTACAGGTGTAAGGTGAGCTGGCTGAGGTATTGACCTAGGACCCAGGACAAGATGAAATACGTGCATGTTACTTCCAGTGTGTGTAGCAGGATCTTAAAAAGTTCTTATTAATTAAAACAAACCTAGATCCAGGTACTGGGTTAATGCTGGAAGATCAGAGAATCAGAATAAGCCACAGCCTCATCTCACCAATTCCTCAGCTGATCTTGTTTCCTCAGACTGGAAGCCTCTGGGTCCTTATGAATCTCAGCTGAACTGCTACTCAAAAGCCTAAAAGCTTAACCAGCCTAGTTCCTGGTCCCCGCGCCTTATATACCTTTCTGCTTTCTGCCATCACTTCATGGATTAAAGACGTGAGTCACCATGCCTGGCTGTTTCCAGTGTGGCTTTGAACTCACAGAGATCCAGGCGGATCTCTGCCTCTGGGATGCTAGGATTAAAGGTGTGTGTGCCACCATTTTCTGGCCTCTGTATCTAGTGGCTGTTCTGTTCTCTGACTCCAGGTAAGTTTACTAGGGTGCATGATATTTTGGAGAACATAATATCACCACACGCATGCTCTTCCATGGGACAGCTAAGGCCTGTCCACTGAAATGTTCTCAGCAATATCTTACCCTCTGTTGTGCCTTGTGCTGGCAGCAGTCCCTTTCCTGCTCACTTCCTTTTGTATGTCTGCCTCCTGACTGCCTTCCATACTACATGCTTGAATCTAAGTTCTTCCCATGGCCTGAGCTGGGGCAGTGGCTGCCTGCTGGGGTATGGGTGAGGACTCAGTGGGACATCAAAGGCAGTTTCTGCTTTCTGTTCCTGGTCCTTCTTGGCTTGGGATCCATCCCCTAAATGAGACATGGACTGACCATATACCATCTTAAGACTCAGCAAGCCTTCTGACCCATTCTCAGCAGCTGTAGCATTTGCCTTCAACCATCTTCTCAATTGTGCCCATGCTTTCTGGGGGTTGTTGAACCTTGGTGTGTTCTGGAGGAAGAACTCAAAACATTTCAATCCAAAATAGCCCCTCCCAAACAGTTAACATATCAAGGATCCCTCTATACTGCCTACACAGAGAGGATTCTATGGGGGGTGAGCCTCATTGCTCTTGGCAGGTGTCATGCTGGGCATTCCATTTTTCTGATATAACAAAGAAGTTGGGCTTGGAGATCAATAGTGAAGGAAAAGTGGTTCTTAAAAACAAAACAGAAAATGCATATGCTCCTTCAATACCAATAACTAAGCAGATGGCAGGGGACAACAATGGTGCTATCAGGTGTTATCAGCAAGAGATCTTCTGTGAGAGACAGTATACTGTCTTAGGTCCCTGGACCATCCTGGATAACAGCTACAGATCTAGAGAACTGTATGAAGCCAAACATGGGCTTCCTTGTCATCCTCAAAGGGTATCAAAGCCCAGAGAAGTCTGGTCTAGGTACATCTAGTTTCCTTTCCTCCTTCTCCTTTCTTTCATCTGCTATTTTCTGCCTTTGTTTTTCCCTCTACTATTTCTTCTCTCACCAATACCTTTTTTTTGGAATACAGAATAAAAAGATGGGAATGGTAGGGCTTGCATGCATTGGGATTTTGGTGTGGTATGGTGGGATTCAGTCTGAATGGTGGGCTTGAGTCTTCCTACTGACAAGTCCAAGGGCCATGCTTTTATCAATGGCTGGTCTGGAATATACATGGTTCTGTGGGCTGTTGAAATGATAATGTGTGGGCATCACACCCCACTAGCTCTTGGACACTGGGCTTGAGAAGCTGCTTTGGAGAAAGAGCGAAGCTTCAGCCATACAGGCTCCAGGCACTAGGACCAGAGGCACTCAAGTGAGTGTGAATAGTTAGGGTTGCAGAACTTGTGCAGGGCTCCCTTAGACTGAAGTCTTTGTACCCTACTTCTATTTCTCCTCCCCCAAACTCCTCCTGTCTCTCTCGGGCATTGCTGGATACCTTGGGGCTGGAGGGTTTAGTGTACATGTGTCTAGTTCCAGCTTTCTGCCCTGTATAGATGTCCAATGAATATTGTTGAATTAGGAGACCTGGCAGGTGAACTCCACCTAAGATCCTCTGAGAGATGTTGAATGCTGTTTTTGTTGGACTTTCCCTCCTTGACCCAGACAAAAGTGCAATTTCCAGGGAGCAGCCTGAGATCTGCATAGTCATATATATGAGCAGCCCGATAGGTAAGTAGTCAGTGTAGATCTTCCTGAACCTGTCAGGGGAAGTGGTGCATAATTAAATGTCATTAAATGGACTCAGACATGTCCAAGTTCATTAATACAAGTGCCAGCTGAGTTTGAGTCATTTCTGAGGCTTGGCAGGCAGAGACAGTCCTAGGGGGAGAAACCTTGTGTTATGGGATGGGTGCTGGGGATCTAATGTTTCTCCTCTGCCTGATAGACTGAATGCCTCTTAGAAAGGAAGGAAGGACTCCACTTCTATGGGTGCTTGGATACAGGGCTGAGTGGCCGCAGCAGGTTCTGAGATTTACAGGATTGCTGTGGTCTCTCAAACCAAAGGAGAAGTCTGGGTCCACCAGACACTAACTTCCAAGGCAGTGCAAGGCTTACTAGACCCCTTAGAGGGTGAAAAGAAGGGAACTCTGCCACCTTGAGTGAGTGGCTGGCCCCTGGCAAATGGATGACCAAGGTTGGGCAGTAAAGTGTGAGGAGCAGGGTGGGAAGAGGCCTTGCATCAAGGAAGCTATTAGCACTGCTGGCTGGTGGGGAAGAAGTGTAAACTGTATTTAAACCCATGAATATCCTCCTCACCACAGCTTCCAGTTCCACATTTAAGATTCAACCCTGGAGTTAATCAAGTGCTCGTTCAGGTTTCTCTTGAAATTCAGATCTTACAGGGTATATGTGAAGTGTCACGTGGTATCTTATTGCTCCCTCCAGAGTGTGTCTCCAAGCCTGACACCAGAGTGCCCAGGGCCCGGCCACCTGACTGTGTTTGTTGAGTGAATGAATGATTGGCACTCTAGGCAGGTGTGGCTTCATTATCAGGTTGAGAAGAGTGCTGATAGCAAATGTCCTCCCTTTGCCATTTTTCTTCTGACTGGAAGAGCCCAGCTTTCAGCCCTGACAGCTCTGAGCTGGGGAAGGATCATGTGGAAGTGCCTTGATATGGTATACATACACTTCAATATCCCAGCAGTTTTAATACCTTTTTCTTTACTACCAGGAGATTGTCTGGACCCGAAGATTGCTGGAGCTCCTCAGAATAGGTCACACATGGTAAGTGAGTGGGTATGGAGCAGAACACCAACCTGAGTAGGGGCTCTTTGCAAAAGTGGTTAGGTAAAATGGCAATAGTCAAGAGCAAAGCCACAAGTTTGCATGGAATTTTCAGTGACAATTACAGAGCTGGATGGAGACCCAAGGAGCTAGCTGTTCAGAAGGTCTAGAGAACCTGTTGTGTCTCCATCTCCCCACCATCACCTCCATGTGTATGTGCATATTCATCTGTCAGTGTCTATGCAGACATATTCATGTTTGGTTTTGTTTCCTTCCATGACTGTTCATGATTGTATGCCAATGTGGTGTTCTGTGTCCTTGTGTGTCTATGAGTCTTTCTGGACACATACCCCTGAACACTCACTGTAGTGTGGGCTCTACAGGGGAGTTGCCTTCTTCCTTCCCCTTTTTCTGCCAGACTATCCACTTTAGGTATGTATGTTCTGTCCCTGAGGGAGGACAACATTACCTGGAAAAGCAAGGCTTATTTGTTGGGAATAGGACCAAAAGGCCAGAGGTGTGGGAGTGGAGGCAAAAAGCATTCTGCTTATAGGAAGTCAACTTTCATCTTATTTATTTAAGCTTCTGGATTCTTTTGTTACTAGTAGGTGGAGGCTGGAATGTTCTCAAAGATGGGGAGAGAAATCTGGGGCCTCCATTCAGGGTTTCCAGGATCTTATCTGGAACAAATGAAGGATGAAGAGATTAATCCTAAAGGGAGTGTTTTGGAACTTCTAATCAGTGGGAGGACTGCTCATGAGTTAGAGCAGGAAAAGGTGGTGTCCTAGTTTGATTTCTATTGCTATGATAAACACCATGAACAGGTCACAGTACATCACTAAGGGAAATGAGGACAGGAACCTGGAAGCAGGAACTGAAGCAGAGGCCATGGAGGAGTGCTGCTTATGGGCCTGCTGTCCATACATTGCTTAGCCTGCTTTCTTATACTGCCCAAGACCCACAGTGGTCTGGGATATCACATATTAATCTTTAACTAAGAAAATATCCCACAGATTTGTCTACAGGCCATGTGATGGAGCCATTTTCTCAATGAGGTTCTCTATTTCCATTTGACTTTAGCTGGTATCAAGTTGTTAAAGAAAACCTAACCAACACAGGTGGAGAATTCCAGGAATGAGCTGGGATTCTCCCAGAAAGCATCCCCCCTTTCTGTCCTCATGTGGAGTTTGGTGATGTGTGTGGTGTCAGATATATGATTTGGGAAGGTTAATAATATGGAGAGACCATAGGACAGTTAATGGTATCCCCATTGTTTGCTCACAGATGGTTTGGAGTCATAGTCTTCTGTCTTTCCTACTTGAGTCACTTGATGTTCTGCTGTAACAAAGCTTTGTGGTTGCATCAGTTTTGAACCATTGTATAGTATGTCTCTGTTTTATATCCCATGCCTTTTAATTTGCCTCAACCATGTTAAGCAGAGTGGAGGCTAAATCCATCTAACTTCATTCTATTTGTATTCCACTTAACCATACATCAAAGGCTTCTGTGACATGGGGTAATAGTAAGATAGATTACTATTACTATTACTATCTTTGACAAATAATGACAAAGTGTATTTCTCTACAAGCCCTGAAGCAGACTAATGTGTGTACTATTAATCAAGTGGTTTTCCTGAGTGCAAATGTCCTCCTTGAAGTGATGTCTCGGGGACCCAGGTTCCTTCTACATTGTGGCTCTGCAATCATTTTGGGATTTAGTCTTGCCTGATGCATTCTGTGTGTTTACGGAGAAGACAAGGGTAGAGTGGATAGTCTTAATGGCTTGGGCCTGTAAGAACAGAATGTCACTTGATAACTCTATTAGCCAGATTCAGACACTAACTGTAAAGGAAGCTGGGAACTGCCATATGGCTTTGTGTCCCGGAGGATAAGAAAAGTAATTTGGTGAAGAATCAGATAGTCTCTTTCATAGCAATCTCCAGTATGTGTTTTCAGTTTTTTCTGTTAATTCAAATATACAGTAGTCATCTAAAAGTGGGTATGCATTTATTTTGGAACCAAATGTAAGTGACTACAGCCTGGGAACACAGATATGAGTTTCCCCAAATTCCATATTCCAACAAGATAATGGTTTCATGAAGTTTCATAGTAACAGAAAAAAATCATAAATCAAAATACGTTTTAGACATATTGGTGTGAATATTTCAGAAATATCAGGAGGGTCATAGAAAAATAAGGAACTGCCTGATTGGATTAAGATGCTATTCAATGATTTTCTTAACATTTGGGTTGGTGGAAAGTCCATTCATACTTCTAAAGGATTTTCGTGGGAGTCACAGCGTATTGGGTCACATGCAGTGATGGCCAATGAATGGTTATTGAGAGGGTTAAAGATAACCCAATGTAGTCTAGGTCTGCACCTGCAACATTCCAGTTCTCCACAATGAGTGGAATCATTGAGCCTTGGTAGTCACAGCATCTTTCTTTAGACCTTCCTTTATATCTCCCTTGTCCTAGCCCACTGTGGATGGAGCATACCTTCCCACACCTCTGAAGTAGACCTGAGCCACATAATTTCTATAACCAATGCATCATGAGCAGTCATAAGATCCATCACATACACCTGAGGACTCTGAGGTGGTTTGGCCTCTTGCACTCCTGTCTTGCAGTTTGTGTTTTGAGAAGAGTTCTCCAGGTGATTGCTAAGGAGAACCATGAGAACACATTTATTCTTGAACAACAATCTAGACCAGCAGCGCCTCAGTCAACAATTACATTTGAATAAAAAGCAGATACTTGCTGGCAAAGTTGACAATATCTTAGAGTTTGTTTTTTACACAACATTATGTATACTATATGCACTAGCTGACTTATATAACTAATGCCATACAACATTATGGACATAGACTTTCAGTATATGCTACTCTTCTGTATCTCTATGTCAGCATCTGCCATGGCCACTCACTAAAAGCCTCTCTTTATATCCTCTTCAGAGGCAGGCCATAGGTAAGACATTTAACAGGTTGCTTTTTCCATGTTTCTACTCTCAGTTGCTAGTGCTTAGAAGAGGCAGGGGCTCTGGGAATTTCTGTTTGAGTCTTGTCAATTTTTCACTGGTGGTGCTACATTTCTCTACTTGCTAGAGGTGAGCTTTGGAAAACAGGATCCATGTTAATTTCCTGTTCATGAATGTTTGCTAAGTTGTATTGACTTGATTGTCTTTCCCCCTTAAAATGGGAGTCCTATAAGGGCCTATCAAGTGTTGGCTGGCAGCCCTGCAGTGTGAACCCAATGCTTAGTGCTTACAAGATTGATCTGTCATTGCCCATGAGAATGAGAGGCTGGGCTGCCCCCAGCACTGTTGGCTGGAAGCTTGGGCTCTCAACAAATGTGAGCCCTCTCACTCCCCCAGTTCTTGGCATCAAGAGCCTGAGTCAGTAGAGAATGATGCAACCTTATGCACCTTGGCCCAGACATGCCTCCGGAAAGCCAGCAGGTGGCATTGGCAGCAGCCCCAGCTGCCAGCACAATTCTCTTACTATGTTTCTGACCGTAGCCTGGACCCTGATCCTACATAAGAGGAAAATCTCTTTGACAACAAGATGCTTGGGACTGCTTTAGTATTGTTTGTGGAACTGGTGACAGACAGGGACATGTCTTGGTTCCGTCATGTTCTTGCTAATGTGAGTGGTGAGCAGTATAGTGGTAGCTATGAGTGCCCAACCAGACATTGTTCTACTAAAAGCTATGGGCATGTGAATATATCTGGGTTATCTGAACCAAAGCTGGGTCACTGCACTGACAGACCATGTGGTTTGTCACTGGGTTAGGGTACAGTTAAACCTCAGGATCAGTGTCCTACTAAAGTCAACCATATATAACAGAAGGATTTTGTTTTAATGTGCAAAGAAAGTGTGTGAGAGGAACTTAGCTGCAGTGGAAGATCTCCTTTGTATTAATTATCTCTTGATGCAGAACACATGACACCAAAGCTAATGGCTTAAAACAACTTTTCAACATTTATTATCCTTGGAGTTTCCAAGGCAAGAGCTTCTAGATCAAGAGTTCAGGGTCACTTGGCTGCATGGTTCTGGATCAGGGTCTCTCAAGAATTAAGGCTGTAAAACACACCTCCAAGATGGCTCTGTCAAATGAAAATCTGGCCTGGATTGTCAGGGACAGTTATTCCTTCAAGTTAGAGGACTCATGACAAATGGACATAGAAGAGTAGAGACTGGGGAAGAGTAGTCAGCCCACATAAGGATAGCAACACAAGGCAAACTGATGAGCTGAGACTCACACAGGAAACAAACCCGAAGCCAAAACAATAAACAAAAGAAATACTGGCCTAAGGAATAAACTGCCTGTTTACTGGACTAGAGCACACACAGATATGCTTTGTAAATGGCAGTGAGATATGCTAACAGCTAAGTCTGGTGTTAACCAAGGGGCCAATGATGTGCCCTCTGCACCTTTTCTTGGATGTCTGACATTATGGGCTGGCCACAACTGCATCTCTTTCTCTCAACAGTGCTATCCCAACCTGTGGGGGGATAACTCAGGGGTCTCCTGGGAAGACACAAAGAAAGAAAGCATTTCAGAATGGCTGCAAGTTTGTAGATACTCAGTTTCTATTCTCCAGACTCAGAGTGCCTCAGAAATGGCTGGAATTCATCTTTGGGGTAATTAGGGGCAGAGAACAGAAAATGCCCAAGTTGGTTTAATTAGGAAAATGGTACTGATGGGACCCAGGGGTTCCAGTTGAGCTGGCCACACACTTGGCCTCACTAGAGACTCACAAAGCAACTGTCTTCTTATTTCTATCTCTTTCTCTTGCCTCTCTCTACCTCTCCTTGTTTTACCCCCTCTTCTTCCTCCCCCTTCTTAGTCTTTTTGAGATAAGGTCTCATTAATCACTTTCTGTTACTGTGACAACCTCAACTAATACAAATATCACAAGCAAAAGCAACTAACAGAAGAAAGAGTTTATTTGAGTTTATAGTTCCAGAAAGAAAATCCACAATGGCAGCAGACAGGCATGGAGACAGGAGCAGGAAGCTGAAGCATCATATCTTTATCCACACAGAATGAACTGGAAGGGGAAAGTGACTATAAACTCAAAGTATGCCAAAGGCCCTAATTACATACTCCCTCCAACAAGGCTCCTCATCCTAAAAGTTTCATAACTTTGCCAAACAGTGCCACTCCTGGGGAGGCATTTATCATTCAGAACACCACAGTAGCCCAGGCTGGCCTCAAACTCATGATCCTCCTGCCTTAGACTCCTGAAACTTACAGACATACCATACAATTGCTTTTTCAGTCAAAGCATTACAGAATATTTCATAATATTAGCATGAGTGATCTTAGAAGAAGTTGGACCATATCTCTGTCCCCTCCGAGAAAGGTGACTGAGGAAGCATAATTGAGCCATATTCACTATGAAAGCTTTATTCACAGGCAGTAGAGGGCCTTGAATGCCAGTCTAGAAAAATGGCTTTTGTCCTATTGGTCAGGTACAGGATGAAAATGGTATTTTAGAAGCTTGAATCCAGAAGAAACTAGATTTAACATGTTTTCTCAGGCTCTGATTTGATTTTCAAAGCACTGTGATGTGGCTCCCTGTGGGTAAATTCAATGTCTGTGCTACTCCTTGAGGTCCATGGTGGGTGGGATTTGATGGTCATTTTGCCTCCTCCTGCAGAATTATGGTCCCTGATGAATAACATCCAATGGGCAAGCTATATCCTGCTTTAGTGGCCTTTAAAGTTTTTATTTATTTATTTTATTTGTGTGACTGTGTATGTGCATGCATGCACTTATGGGGGTGCCTGCAGAGAACAGAAGAGTATCCAATCCCCTAGAGATGGAGTGACAAGAGTTTGTGAGCTGCCCAACATGGGTACTGGGCACTGAACTCTGGTCCTCTGGAAGAGGAAGAAGTGCTTTTCACCATCTCTCCAGACCCAGCACTAGCGGTTTTTGCAAAAGGTTCCTTGGCTTGGCTGTGAAATTTTGTCTCTAAATGATACTCCTCCCCCAAAACTTCACCCATCTCTTGCCATTCCTTGACTCACAACTCCATATTTTGTTTCTGAACCTGGTTTTGAGATCCATTTAAGCCCTCCCCCATTCCTGTGCTCATTCAGTCTTCCCTAGCAATGAGACTGTTGGTCTCAGTCAGTAAGAAACACCACGTTCCTTCTGTCTTGAGTGAAGCTCCTTCCTGGGACTCCTGCTTGGTGGCATACTGTCTTCATTTTGCATGTACTTGTACAGTGTTTGCAGTCACAAGCCCCAAAGGAGAGAGGCTGCAAACCCCACCAACCATCCAGCAGCTAGCAGAGATGTAGAGAAGCTGACCAATTTTTTCATTCACTGTCTTTTCCTTACTGTCCATGTTAATTTTATCACCAACTTGACACACTGGTAAGAAGGAACTTCAATTAAGGAACTGCCTCAATTGGGTTTGCCTATGGGCACATATTTGGTGGCATTTTCTTGTTTGCTAATTGATGTAGAAGGGCTCATCTCACTGTGGGTGGTACTGTCCTCAGACAGGTAGACCTGGGCAGCCTGTGTAAGAAAGGCAGCTGACTGTGAGTCTGGAGTGAGCCAATAAATAGTGTTCCTCTGTGGTTTCTGTTTCAAGCTCCTGCCTTGAGTTCCTGCCTTGGCTTCCCTCCATGATGTACTATAACTTGTAAGTTAAAATAAACTCTCCCCCTCCCAAGTTGTTTTTGGTTAGTGTTTTATCACAGCAACAGAAAGAAACTAGAACAATCACTATGACTGAATATACAACAGAAAGAAGTTAAACCAGGATTTCTTGCCCTCATGGCTTCAGAGGGTTCAGTCTACTGGTGACCTCGCTTCAAGTGCTTAAACAGAACTGCATGGTGGCAGGAGTGTGTGGACGATGTCATGCCAGTGTGTCTGGGAAGACAGAAGGCAGAGAGAGAGGAATGAAGGAAAATACTCAAGACAGATGTAGAACCAAGGAACCTCCCCGCCAGTGACCTGCTTCCTCCTAAAGTCTTGCCTCCTACATTTCACCACCTCCCAATAATGCTATTCTATTATGAGTCCATCAAGAGATGAATCTATTCATAGGTCAGAGCCTATGATCTAATTATCTCTTTAAATTCCTTCACAGACACACTCAGGGATGCACTTTACCAATCCCCTAGGCATTTCTCATTACAATCAAGTTGTAAGTCAAGATTAATCATCACACTTGTGGAAGATTTCAGACCTCATGAATGGCAGAACCATGGTTCAAATGCAAATCTTGCACATGGGCAAGATGCTGGGCTCTTAACCATGCTTCTGGGATAAGCACATATGGGCCAGAGACTTGAGAAAGCTATAGCCAGATGATTGTAAGCCTGTGCTGTGTAATGAACCCAGGCTTTGAGAAAGCAGCATTGTGCACAGACCACTCACAAGATTCTTAGTTACCTGCTGAAGTTTTATTTTTTACTTCCAGCAAGATTGTGCACTCTCTGAGAAAAGATAACTGTTTATTTATATTTGTTTTGATACCACCACCATGGTGTCTGCAACCAGTAACTATCAAGTACACCAGAAATGGTGCCCAGACCAAGTCAAGCCAGCATTTTCTGTAGCTATAAATAAAAAGAGGACGCTTTCTATGCAGATGACTTTGCTCACACTGGCCTCTTCATTTTCAGAAGCCAGTAGAGTTTCATCATTGCTTGGGCTGATTAGAGTGGAGAGTCTGAGACTTATTATCAAAATATGCTGACTAACACAAGGATGGAAATACAGATGATATCACAACATGCCCAACTCTGCCTTCCTCCCCAGTTCTTAGCAAGAAGCTCTAAGTTCAATGGCTCCTCTTTTAGACTCCAGCATCATGCATACTAACCATGCAGGTCTAATGCAAGCCTGAAAGAAGCAGAAATCAGAAGGCTGGCCTTGAGACCATTAACACAGTGAGAGCAGGACTCATCTGCTTCCACTCTGTGATCAAAGTGGCAGCCCTGGGACAACTATTACCATGAGAGATGGGTATGGAACTGTCATTAAATTACATACATGTCTGCTGCATCTGACTATTAAAGTTTTGGTAAATCAATTCTTCATGGCCTTTTAATCAAGAGCACATGATCAAGGACAAGGGACTTAGGGGAAGTTTTGTAAAGAAAATGTCACCTACTGTCCATGGAGAATGCTATGCAAAACTCCAGCCCAAGAATTCCAGGAGATCCCAGAGAAGGATCTCAGAGTAGGCAGAGAGGAGGTGTGTGAAGAGGTTGTGATAGCTAAGCTTGAGATTCAACTTGACTGGACTGAGAGTAGCCTAAGAGAGTACTGAAGCCCATCTCTGGGTGTGCTGTGCTTGTGATGGCATTTCTATAGAAAGGTCCTGAGGGATCTGACCTAATCAGTGGGTTAATGAACTGACAGATCCAACATCTAAGTAGACTAATGGGCTCAGTGGGACTGTGGAAGTAGAAATTTAGTTGGAGGAAGTTGGTCCCTATCAGCAAGACTCTGAGACATTTCTTTCCCTTCTTTCTTCCTGTCAGTGCTTCCTGTCTTCCACAAGAAAAGCAGTCCTACCATTCTACCACAATGCTCTGCTTCACCATAGGCCCCAAAGCAATGCAGCCAGCCAATATTGGATGCAAACCTCCAAAACCATGAGCCAAAATATTGTCTTTCCTCACATGTTCCTTTCAGGTTTTTGTGCCTGTGTCTGAGTGACACAGGAGATGATGAAGCATCCTGAAGTTAAGGCAACTCTGGGAGGGTGGCATAGTATGGATGAGGGCACTCATGAGTGATTTATAGGGAACTTGCCTCTGATCTTCCACCTGTAGTTCATCAGTCACTCATGGCTGACACTAGCTGCCTATTTACCAAAGGGGAGCCTATTAGTTCAAAGCTTCTGCCTGCCATCCAGGGTGAGGATGTCAGCTCTCAAGAACTGGTGTTGCCCTGTGTTGATTTTTGCTCTGAAATGAAGTGAGGAAAGCAGATATGACTGATATTTTATATAGTTATACTTATTTAATTTAGAGGGTACTTTTTCCTTTATTCTGAAATTACACCTTCCCCATGTCTTTGGCCTTATGTTGCCCTCTTTGCTGTGAAATCATGGTGATTATAAATAATTGTTGACTTGACCAAATACAAAGCTCTCAACGGCCTGTCCATCCCCTAACCTTCTGAAATTCTGACATCTGTACATACAGATGGTAAGATGCCATTCCCTATTCATCAGGCACAGTGTCCCCAGATCTCCTTCTCTCAATGTAGAATGAAATTCAGGGTGTTCCTCTCAGTCCCCCTGCCTTGTGGTGGGGAAGGTTCCCCGAAGACCTTCCAGTCAGGATCCATTTCTGACTGTGAGAGAGGGAACAGGGTAGGAATTATATCTCTAGTCTTAAAAATGGGGGAGGGGAGCTCAAAGAAGCTAAGCTGCATGGCTGGAGTCCATTATGGGTTAAGAGAGGGAGAGAAGACGACTCCCTATGCCTCAGCCTGCAGTGCCTGCAGTCCATGTGGATTGACAACGGTGGAGTTATTACATGCAAAGTATGTAGGACACTCTGGCACAGCATGTGCTCTTACTGACCCTTGTGTCCATCTTCCCAGATTCTCCAGTGCAGTGACATAGAAGGGTAGTGGTTGTCTGTGACACAACCAAGTGTGACCAATTTCCTGCTCCTTGAGCACTTGGCAGGGTGGACAAGTCCCTGTGACAGGTTCTGGTCCATGAGTTGCAGGGAAAAGAGATGTGAATCACTTTCAAGGGTTGCTCCAAAACCAGTGCATGCTTTGCTGGGTCCTGTCTAGTGTCAAGACAGCCTCTGTTAGCCTGAACTCCAGAATGCAGCAAGGACCAGAGTCCTCCACATGAACCTCATGGTACATGCAGGGAAGAAACAACAACAACAACAACAACAACAACAACAACAAAAACCTTTCATTGTTGGGTTTCTTTTTTTGAAGTGAAATAGATCCTGAAGATGTTGGGATGTTTGTTACTGCAGTTCAACTCATCCCATGCAGACTGGTGCAGGAAGTTAAACTACAGGCAGAGGTTCCATGGGTCTCTTGCCCACATGCAGTTAGTTGTTGCCCAGATGTATTTTCTCTACTCTTCAATTCCACAAACTCTACTCTTAAGGAACTTTCAGACAACCTCTCATTTGCTACAGTTGCCAGCCTGGAATTGGAGGAGCCTGGCTCTGAATTTAGCCTCCTCAAACAGTGAAGTATTCTTAGAATGAAGTTCAGCAAACTAACTGTACTTCTCGTTGAGTAGCCTATAATTTCCCAAGCATTATTTACAGGGACTTCAACCTCATGGAGGAATTATAGGGGTGAGATCGCCTATGGTCCTGAGTGTCATGAGCTTACTTCTCCTCTGGAGTTCAGTGCCAACCAGAAACAAGAAACTACACAAGGAGTCATTAGTGAGAAGTGTTGTTATTAAGACTATAAAACTAGGTGATAGGATAGAGAGAGATTTGGGTGGGGAGGGCTGCTGCAGATCCATGTCCTGTGCAGGTCTCTGAGTTGGGAGCAGTGACGTGGGACCAGCCAAAAGGAAAGGCATGCTAGATGGAAGAGTCAAGGTTACTATTGTTAATGTGAATGGTGTTGTACTGTGCCACTATTGAGTCAGTAAGTGGGCATTGGACCCTCTGCAGGTGCCAGGATATAGTAATGAACAGAGAACAGGGGTTGCAGCTCTCAGGGACATAATAATCAGATAGTCTGTGTCCACAGACCCAATCTCTTGAGACTATATTGGCTTCTTTGCCTCTCTCTCTCTCTCTCTCTCTCTCTCTCTCTCTCTCTCTCTCTCTCTCTCTCTCTCTGTGTGTGTGTGTGTGTGTGTGTGTGTGTGTGTGTGTGTGTGCGCGCGCGAGCAGGCACAGAGCCACATTGTGTGGCAGTGTCTTTGAACTCACCATATGGAAAAGAAAACTGAGACCCAAAGTAACCAGGATTCTGGTCAATGATACAGAGCGACACTATTACTTGTGGTCATCCCAGGGTTGGGAGGACAGAAGGCCTTGCAGCACCTGTGAATGATGTAAACTGGTAATCCCATCATGCCATTCCTGTAGCACTCACTCTTGCAGGTTGCCTCTATGTGTTTCCAGAGTCCCTGTGTGAGGAGGAAGCTTAGAACTACATGGGCAGGGTGCCTAAGAACCAGATCTTTCTTTCCTGAGAGGCAGTGATGGTAGGGACAAGTTGAAGGCAGCAGGTGGCTAGAGTGTGCCTTTGAAGAACAGATCTTGTCCCAGGCCTCATCCTTGCTTGTCTCTGTGGTGTCTGACTGTCACAAAGTGGGCAGATGTACTCACTATGCCATTTGCCATGATGTCCTGTCTCACTATAGGTCTCTGGAGCCAAGACTGTAAACCAAAATGAATATTTCATCTTTCATTTTTCTTTTCTTGGATATATTTATCACAACAATGTAAATCTCAATAACATACATATGGCCTTTTCCTTCTGATGCATTTGAGGGTAGAGTTCATGACTTATGTCTCCTTTTTCCCATCTCATTGAGGGGAAATCCTAGAGAAGGAGACTTTTATGGAGCATGGGAGAAGTTCATATAGGAAACATCAGATAGGGATGGGATGTGGCCACTAAGGATACCATTATGACAACAACCATCCTTGTCAGGATACTCTCCATTGTCAATAGGATTCCCATTATCTTCCTGGATCTCTGTATGGCCTTGCTGGCATGTCCATCTTACACATGGGAATTAAGTCACACAGGGATGAGTACACTCATCTAGTAAGCTACTGTCACAACTTTCTCCCCTTGGACCTCAGAGGCTCCACCAGAGTCTAGGGCTGGGTAAATGGCTATGTACTTGACAGGTGCTATGGTGAGATAGATAAATGAGGAATATTTATAGAACACCTCGGCTCCACAAAGAAGCTTATGGTGCTTTTAAGGATGTAATGAATCAATGTTCATTTCTACCACTTTTGGTTTTCTGGCATCAGAGCCGAGAGGATGTTGTGAAATGTAATAAAGCCTCATCCAAACATACCAAGGGAACCTGCAAGCAGCTCTGCTCAAGAATGTGCTGAGGAAGGCAGCCTTACAGCCTTCCCCAACTCTTTGGAATTAATCAGATTTCCTAGAACATCTGTTTTGGCGTATTGTCCGTTTTGCATTTAAATTTGTATAATGGCAGCTGTTGGGAAATCAAAAATATCTGTGGGGCTTCAAGTCAGTGGAAATTACACTCAGGTGGTGACTGGTTGTTAAGTTGGACTGGCTGCCAAAAGAGATGATCTAATCCTTGCCGAAGATTTCATTAGCTGGGGGAATTTCATCAGCTATCCATCTACAGCCCTATGTTTTATGTTCTGAGAGTTCATACAACTTCATATGTACTTCCAGGGTTGGGAAATATGATTGAAGCAAATGTATAAGAAGTCAGGGAAAGAGGCAATGGATCCACAATCCTCAGGACAAAGAATGTGTATTTTGATGTCACCTTCCAAAAGAGGTGGTGGAGTGAGTGGGTAGTGATGAGAATTCTGAGTTGGCCAAGCCCACTCTGGGCACTACTAGTCTAATAGACCTGTTGCTTCCCTTCCAGCCCTCTCCCTCCTGACCCATGCTTTCTTGCATGCTCTCCTGACTATTGGCGGCATCTTGGCCATAGTTAGACAATCCTTACTTGCACCCACAGTTGCCCACCCTGTGCCCACTCTTCCCTGCCTTTTATACAGCTCACTCTTGCTTTTGCTCCCATTCCTAATCCTACCTTGGGGACCCTTCCTTAGAGAGGCCATTCTTCACCACATTGTCTAAGGAGCCCAGGCTTCTCTGTCCTCTCTCTCTCTCTCTCTCTCTCTCTCTCTCTCTCTCTCTCTCTCTCTCTCTGCCTATTTTTCTCCATTGCATTTTTCTTTTCTATAGCATCATGTCTTTTATCTTTTCATTTATTAATCACGTGTTGGTTCTGCTAAGATGTGGGTTTCAACATGGCAACCCTGCCAGTGAGCATCTGGGCAAGGAGAGTGAATGAAAGTTTTTATTACTGCCTAGAAGCTGTGCTAGGCTCCCCAGAAGCAGGGGAAACTTGGGGCCAGCCCTCAGCTTTGATTCATTTTCTTCTCTCTGATTTTTACTGATAAAACTCAAGAAGAATTAAATGCTTAGGCTATTGGGTGATCTCACATTGATTCTGTAGTCATCTGACCTAGCATATCCCAGAGAGACAGAAAAGAAACATAAGAAAACTTTTTAAATGCCAACTGAATATTTTTAATGTGTTAGGGAAAACATATTAACTTCAGCTAAGTCTCTTTATCAAGGTAAGATGTTTGAGACTTTCTCCTTTTCCTACCTTTCCAATGCTTGCCCCTTCTTATTTCAACCAAGCCTTTCAATGTAGAAAAAAAATGTCCTTGAGCTGGAGATTCTTATGCCTCAACATCCTGAATGCTGATCAGTGTGTCATACCATGCATAGAGAAATCTTTACAAAAACTGTTTTCCAATTTTTTTCTTTTAGAATATGTGCCTAATTTAAAAGAAAAGTCATAAGCAGGAATGTAACTCATTGCCTGTCTTCTCACACAATGTTTTATGTTCTTTGTTCACAGGGCTCTGTCTGCTGTGGCTTCCTCAGTACCACAGTGGCACAGCTGAGTACTTATATAGCAGGAACCACATTGCCTGCACAGATGAAAATGTTTTCCATCTGGTTCTCATAAGAAAAGAAAACAACAAATAATTTATCAAGACAAACAAACAAACAAACAACAACAAACAGTACAACTAGTGCTGTTTGTATGCTGAGATGATGATGAGCTAGACCACATCCTTCAGTGGGCCAGCAGGAGGTGAATCTGTGGCCTGACCTCAGTGTCTGTCCCTTGTTGAGACAACCTCTGCTCATGGGTTCCTCTAGCCTTTAAAAGCCAAGTAGTTTGTTGTCCAAAGGAGGTGATTTTCCAGGTGGTTCAAGGTTCATCTAGAGTCTTGGGAAAGGAAAGCAAAGAGTTGAGACTCCTAGGACAGCGAACCCCAGGCTGGACCAAGGCTTCCAGCCACGGACAGGCCATACCAGTGTGATCTTCTTTTCTCTTTTGGGTTTAGTGTGGAGGGGGCACAACTCAATAAACAGCAACTAGCAAAGCAAGGTGACTTTTCACACAGCCAGGGAGACCACTCCTCCCGAGTAAAATTTCAGATCCACAGGACAGCAGAAGAATAGGAGGAGGCCACAACAAGGTGCCTCAGAGGGACCACGGACCCACAACCTTTCATGGCAATGGTTATTATACCAGGCCAAAGGACTGTTTGAAAGAGTGACATAATAAAACTCTCAAACCAGGCATAATTTCCCCTGACACTCAGTGTGCATGAATAACACACACAGTCAAATAGAAGAGTAATCAGACTTGAAATATTCCTTTAATAATACGTTTGCCAGATCAAATATTAAAAATAGAAGATGGAGAAAAGGAGCAGCCATCCCCCATGGTATCAGCTCCATAAATATTGCTTCATTAAGCTGTCTGCATCGGTTCAGGGAGATGGATTTCCAAATACAGCCAAGGTTCCAGACTGCTGGCTGTGATGGAGCAAAGGATGCAGGGCTGCAGGCATCACTTCACCTTCCTGTGCTGTGTCTGCCTTTGCAGTGAGGGCATCACTTAACATCTGGAGCTGGCCTGACATCTGCCCAAGGAACACATGATTATGTATTTATTTGTGCTCCCATTGGTACACCCGTGGCTTTCAGTCTAGCCAAGCAGCAGGGAATTCATAGCGATGGCACTTGATTTTCTCAAGATCTTCTGTGGTAGATCTCCCAGCCATCCTTCTGGTGTCTTTCTGGGGCCAGGATGAAGAAGGTAGAGTCTTTGTTGCCAACCCAGCCTGCTACCTACTAGGAGTTAGATGGGGTAATGAGTAAAGGAACCAGATATCTGGGTGACTCTTTGGTGAGAGTTTGGAAAGAATTTGGGGGAACAAGGGTGTTATTGCAGAGGGTAAAACAAGAGGCTTGAATCTGTAGGAAGACCTGTCTCAAAAATAAAAAACGACAAAGTAAGCATTTGGAGGGTCAGGAGACTATATCTCAATTCAAGGCCATGAATATTTACTTTTGGGTCCCAGGCACCACACTAAAGGGTAAGAAGAATAATTGATCAAAATATAATGGTCTCGAATAGTCACTGTAATCCTTATACACGAGCAGCTGTGCTTTCTTCAGGCCAGCTCTGTCTGTCTGAAGTAATGAACTACAATGCTTGGATTTGATACCCCATATCCAGGGTTAGTCAGTGCTCAAAGACACAGATCCCAAGTGTTAACTGACAGACTGTTGGTGAACTTGTAAATATGAAGAAACTTGTTTTAAATTCAAGAAAATTTTGCTTTCCATGTTATTCTACTACCCATTGCCACAATATTGATTTTAAGAAATATAGTTTTTAAAATGTTGAATGCAATCTATTTTTATTTGATCTTTAAATTGCAAAGAATTTGTTTGACTTTAAATATATATATATATATATATATATATATATATATATATACAGCTTTTATTGTTCTGGAATTCACTATATAGACCAGGCTAGTACTCACAGAAATCCACCTGCCTCTCCTCCCTGAATGCTGAGATTAACAGTATGAGTCATTACACCTGCATCTTGTTTGACCTTTTACCATTTTTCTTTTCTTTTCTCTTCTTTCCTTTGTGGTGATATTGTGTCCCCCAATATATTGTGTCTTAATAAATTTATCTGGGATCAGAGAACAAAACACCCACAAGATAGACATAGAGGCCAGAAAACTGTGGCACATACACCTTAATCCTAGCATTCCAGAGACAGAGATCCATCAAGATCTCTGTGATTTCAATGCCACACTGGAAACTGAGCCCAGGAAGTGATGGCAGGAAGCAGAAAGGTGTGAAAACCAGGAACTTTAAATCAGCATTTTAAGGTTTTAGGCTTTTAGCAGCAGTTCAGTTTGGGTGAGGACTCAGAGGCTTCCAGTTTGAGGAAACAGGATTGGCTGAGAAGCTGGCAAAGTGAGTTTAGCTGTGGCTGGTTCTGTTTCTCTGATCCAGATAAGTTTATTAGGGTGCACAATATATTGGGGGGACACACTATCATCACATTGCTTTCTTTTCTTTTCCTTTCTTCCTTTCTTTCTTCCTTTCTTTCTTCCTTTCTTTCTTTCTTTCTTTCTTTCTTTCTTTCTTTCTGTCTCTCTCTCTCTCTCTCTCTCTCTCTCTCTCTCTCTCTCTCTCTCTCTCTCTCTCTCTCTCTCTCTCTCTCTCTCTCTCTCTCTTTCTTTCTGTGTGTGTGTGTGGGGGGAGTGTTTTGTCTGCATGCCTGCCTGTATATCTGTATACCAGGTAAGTGCAGTACCTACAGGGACCAGAAGAGGGCATTAGATCTCTGGGAAATGAAGTTAACAAATACTTGTGAGGTTCCATTTGGATGCTGAGAATTGAATTCTGGTCCTCTGAAAGAGCAGCAAATGTCCTTAAACACTGATCCACCTCTCTAGCACCTGCTCTTTAAGCATTTTTTCAAAGAAATAATTTTATAAAAGTAGCAGCTGTGAGTCTGGCACCCCTTCCCTTATACCCATCCACATGCACACTTAGACCCACCCCTCACCAACCAGCTTCACGTGCCGTTGTTGCCATCCCTCATCACATGGAGACTTTGGAGGTCTGCCTATTAGTGATTTGAGAGGCTGTCTTTCAGTTCTGGGGCTCAGATGGGGCCCTTCATCACTCCTTGCTCTTCCTACCCCCACCAGCACTTGCCAACTTTGGGAATATAGCCCAAGGATAGATGCAAGGTCACAAAAAGTGATTTTTTTCATCAGATTGCAATTTTTCAAACTTTAATCACCATAGTCCACTTTCAGAGCTTTCCAGTTTGTGTATGCAACCCTAGCAAATGATTTCTTTTATTGTGATTAGGTTAATACACACACACACACACACACACACACACACACACACACACACACGCATGCACACACACACCAGCAGTGCTAAGGGCTGCTAAAGACCTATTAGCACCCAGGTAACTTTCTTCTTGATCAACCACATGGACTTCTGATGACCACATTATTCAAAGGCCTTTTCTTGCCCACATTGTCTTCCCCTGACCTCCTTTATCTCAAACACAAGGAGAGCTTGCACATTTCCTGCATCTCTTAGTAAACCTGATTGTTCTAAAGGGGCTCATGGTGTCTGTGAAAATTGTCATGAACTTGCTTCAAGAGTTGTGTCCTCTGCGGTCATACTAGGCAGGGGTCACAGTTGAAGTTGGGATATCTGGCTCTTTTGGCTAATGCATCTACAGTTCAGAGAAGCCTGAGATTTTCATTGGAGGCAGCCCATAGTGGGCTCAGTGGGGTGAGGGTGTATAATGAGCCTTTTGCAGACTTCTGAAGTTGCAGCTGCTGAAAACACAGACCTGTGCCCTGTAGGGGAGAAGGGAGGTAGACAGGTGGTGAGGCTGCCCACCCCTGATGCATCTCTAGTTTGGCAGAAGAATTGGCCAGATGCAAACTTGGGTTAATTCCACTGAGCACCCAGCTTCACTATGTTTTTCAAGTGGGCTCGGCATTCTAGTTCTTTGTGAATGGTCAGCTAGAGACTGAGTTTCTATGGAGTCAGCCTTCTTATCCCAGGGTTTCCCCTTGAGTAGTGTCTCCTTTCCTGGGCTTATAGCTGTAGTTTAGCTTCATCTAGTATTGGCTTACCTAATTGCAGGGGTGTAAACTCACAGATGGGCAGAGCTGTCTTCCAGTGTAAGATGATTAGGGAAATTTTTGCAGCTTCAGTATGGGAGGCTGCCTAAGCCTCATGCTCATTGTCCTGTGCCTAATGCTGACTCCAAGGAAGCCCCTTCCTAGGCCTGGACTACAGCCTGAAGAATCAAGGGCACTATAATCTGTAATCAGATGGCTTGTCCCCATGCTGCCACTTAAAGGACCATCCTTTTTCCCCAGTCTGGAACTCCATGAGGCTGTTCTTGTGTCTATTGTACACAAGAAGAGCTCTGAGGCATCCTTGCGATATGAGCCTGGAGGGTTGGTGACACACAACTGTACATTGTACATGCACCATTACTGAAAGCATCCTGATGATAGATCATCTGGTATTAAACACAGAGGCAGCCTCTTTCTCAGTGTAATCATGATAAATGGAAAAACCCAGACAGGTGAATTTTAATAGGCATACAAATGCACTCAGGTTAATTAGATTGCATTTCAAAAAAAAAAAAAGTGCTTTTCTCATTCTCTCCATAAATCTAAACAGGGGCCTCTAAAACATAATAGCCATCACACACTAAAATGCATGATGACATAATAAAAGATTATCAGTGCATGCACACAGTTAGGCAGGAAGTTGGAATAGGATGGGCATGGTAAGCTGTGTGACAGTGCAAGTGCCAACAGTAGTTAAGGGGACTCCCATACCCAAAGGGGTAAGTGCGGGCAGACGGAAGGAACACCAGGCATATTTCTACTTTGGGACAGATCTCTTAAATCAATAATATTTCCTCCCCTAGCCCATTAAAAGCAGAAATGTTAGATGAAAGGCACACTATGCCTTCTCTGCTTGTGTCTTCCAGTTGAGAAATAAGTGGTGCTATTATACAATCAACAAAGGTCCCAGGGACCAGGGAAGGAAAGAATAATCAGGGAGTCTGGAGATGGGGAAAGACAGGAGTCCATTTTTAAATATCACCTTTTCTGCATGGGGACACTGAGCTCTTTATGTCTACTCAGGTGAAAAAAAAATAGTGCTTTGCAGACAGGGAGCATAGAATAGCCTGATTGAAAAGTTCTGTCTGCAAAGCACTATTTTTTCCAATCAGCTTCATGTGCCATTGTTGCCATCCCTTGTCACATGGAGACTTTGGAGGTCTGCCTATTAGTGATTTGAGAGGCTGTCTTTCAGTTCTGGGGCTCAGATGGGGCCCTTCATCACTCCTTGCTCTTCCTACCCCCACCAGCACTTGCCAACTCTGGGAAGATAGCCCAAGGATAAATTCAAGGTCACAAAAAGTGATTTTTTTTCATCAGATTGCAATTTCTCAAACTTTAATCACCATAGTCCACTTTCAGAGCTTTCCAGTTTGTGTATGCAACCTTAGCAAATGATTTCTTTTATTGTGATTAGGTTAATACACACACACACACACACACACACACACACACACACACACACACACACACCAGCAGTGCTAAGGGCTGCTAAAGACCCATTAGCACCCAGGTAACTTTCTTCTTGATCAAATATACATGGACTTCTGATGACCACATTACTCAAAGGCCTTTTCTTGCCCACATTGTCTTCCCCTGACCTCCTTTATCTCAAACACAAGGAGAGCTTGCACATTTCCTGCATCTCTTGTCCTAAAGGGGCTCATGGTGTTTGTGAAAATTGTCATGAACTTGCTTCAAGAGTTGTGTCCTCTGGGGTCATACTAGGCAGGGGTCACAGTTGAAGTTGGGATATCTGGCTCTTTTGGCTAATGCATCTACAGTTCAGAGAAGCCTGAGATTTTCATTGGAGGCAGCCCGTAGTGGGATCAGTGGGGTAAGGGTGTGTAAAAGTAGCTAAAAACCAGAGTGTGAGAATGGAAAAGAGTCACAAAGAGTATTCCTTCAAGCTCACTCTTAAAGCTTCAAACTGTCAGCTGCACCTGAAACACTGTCCTGAGCCCACACCAGTCAGGTACTCCTCGAGTATCCAGAGGCAGTTCTGGTGGCCACTTGGAAACAAATTAGAGATGAAACTGAGATGGGGAGCTGTCTGCCAGTTAGGGTGGATAACATGTAGGAAGGCCAGTTAAATTTGCACTTCAGGTGAACAATAGGCCATTTGTTAGTTTAAGCATGTCCTCCATGCAAGAACTCATTTGTTGTTTATATAAAATTCACATGGGCTTGGATACTCATCTACTGGACGATCCAAATTCAAGGTCAAAACTATACAACTAACCATTGGCAATGTCAGTCCTTAGAAATCCAGCCCCATATAGGGTTACTTTGTCTTTAAGATTTGCACCCCATTTGTCACTAAACTGTGCCTCAGGTTCATTCTCATCAAGCTGGATATGGTATCAGAAACATCCATTCTTATTGATGGAACTCATGGTGGGGATAAAGACATGAAGTCCCAGGCCACCACTGACAATCATGGCACAACAAATGTTATTCTGCCTCAAGAGCTGAGATGGTGACCTGTGTCTGAGACATGGCAATCTCTGCTGCAGGGAGGTGATAGTGGCCTTGCCATAGCCCGACAGAAGCATAAGGGGCAGCCACACTTCCCACGGGCTCCCTGTGGATGTGGGATCGTCCTGTTTCTGGCTGCCTTTTTTTAAGTCACTTGTCACTAGCCTGGTGCCCTCTTTACTGTCACTCCCAAACCTGCAGTTCCCCTGCTCACTCACATTCATTTTAAATCATAGCACCAGCAGGCCACTGCAGGTTAGTGTGGAGCGGACATTGTTTTCCTCACCCTTGCTGCCACATCTACTTGTTTTGGTAGCATCTGCAAAACATCAAGTCCATTCTCGAAGCTTCTTCAGAGCCATCTAGGAACAATACCCAGCTGTTTCAAACAGCTAAGTGAGCATTTTCTTCTGAAAGCCTGGCCCAGCAAACCAGTGCACACAATTTAAGACCTTAATTAAGGGGAGGTCAATCAGAATCCATATTAGAAGTCCTAGATTTGAAGCATGTGTCCTTTTAGTTCATGACATGTTTTGAAATGTGACATTTAGATGCAGGCAGGGTCCTTGAAAACTCTTATTTGCAAACCGAGTTAAGTGTTTAGATCGTGTTAAGGCAAAAGACATGGATGAAATCTAAATGTAGCTAACATACAGGAACTAGACACGTAAAAGCATACATTGCCTGTTATTGATTTATTATTTTTCAATTTTTATTCTATGTCATATGAATGTGCACTATCTGCATGTAGTGTCTCTAGGAGCCAGAAGAGGCCATTAGATTCCCAGGAACTAGAGTTATAGATGGTTCTGAGCCACCACTTGGGTGCTGGGAATTGAACCAAGGTTCTTTCTGGAAGGACAGCCAGTGCCCATAACCTTTGAGTCATCTTGTCAGCTCTTCTTCGATTTTTTTAAGGTAGGATCTCACTTTGTAGCACAGGTGGTCATACAAATCATGATCCTCCTGCATCAGCCTCGTGTGTACTGAGGTGACAGATCTGCAAGAGTGAGGAAGAGGAGAAGGTGGTGGAAAAAGATTCTGGCCAACATGATTAGGTTTACTCTTGGAGGAAAGAAGGATTAAGAAGATATGGAACACTCTGGATAATCTGTGTTGCTTTCAAAGCTATGTACAAACAGCCTTCAGAAACCACAACAAAGCAAAACAAAACCCAATACACGGGAAAGAACATAGTACCATGTCTCCATTGTATTTGTCAAAGACTTAAATAGAAAAAACATTAAGCCCCCATCTCGTTCCTCTGAGTGCTGCAGTTGCATAATTTCTGTAATTATAAGGAAATATAAAAAACAGTCCACACTGTAAATTAGGCTTTTATTAACCTAAGAATTTGAAATAAAATGAACCCAGGGACTCTAGCTGTTTGTGCATTCCCTTGAAGTCACTTTTATGCCCATTCTTCCTAAAATACTGTGGGGAGGCACAACCTATCGGATGCCGGCATTTCTTTCATCCTGCACCTTACAGAATGCAGAATTTAGTGCTATTTTTTAATTAATTAATTAATTAATTAATTTGTATTTTATGTGTATAGGTGTTTTCCTGCATGTGTGCATCATGAGCCTGCAGTGCCTTCCAAGGTGAGAAGAGGGTGTTAGATTCCCCTGGAACTGGAAATACAGATGGTTGTGGGCTGCTGTGTAAATGCTGTAATTAAACCCCAGTTCTGTGCAAGTGCAGCCAATGCTTTTAACTGTGGAGCCATCTCTGCAGCTCTATACTAATCATTTTATATTGAGAGGTTCATTATGTAGCTCAAGATGGCCTCAAACTCACAATCCTGCCTCAGCCTCCTGAGTGCTGACATTATAGGCTTAAGCTACCATGCCTGAGTTTGAGGACTGTCTTAAGAAGTGAATCTATTTAATGCAGTAGTTACTGTGGTGGAAAGGGAGAGAAACTGAATTCATAACAAACCCAGCTGCAGGGATGAACTTCACAGATCATGTACTGCATGCACACCAATGTGTGCAAATAATATGAGTGTGTTCTCTGCCTCAGCCCATTCATATGAAATCTGACTGTGGCCACAGGAAGCTGTGATGTCTAAAGAATGGAAGTCTAAGGTGGGGCATGAACATACTAACTGCAAGGGCTGTAAAGGAGTTTTCTGTGTCTATGTGGTAGCTGTGCTTATGTAAGGGTTGCCTTTTAAAGATTAATTACCTGGTTAATTTATTTTAGGTGTATGGATGTTTTTCCTGCATGCATGTCTGTGAACCAGGTGCATGCTTGGTGCCCATAGAAGCCAGAAAAGGGTGTCAGATACCCTGAAACTGGAGTGTCTGTCTCCGCCTGTCTGTCTGTCTGTCTGTCTGTCTGTCTCTCTCTCTCTCTCTCTCTCTCTCTCTCTCTCTCTCTCTCCAGTGCGCTGTTGAATCTGATTTACTAGTATCTCCTTGAGGACTTTTCACATCTATGTTTATTAATATTACTCTCTGTGATTTTCTTTTCTTGTAAAATCCTGGCCTGGTTTTGGTGTTGGGGTCATACTGGCTCTTTTAGAGTTTAGGAGTATGTCTCCCTATTCAAATATTGGCAAACTTCTAGGCTATTAATTCTTTGTGTTTGTTAAAATTGAGTCATGGTGTTATCAGATCTTAGGCTTTTCTTTGTGGAGCGCCTTTGCTGCCGATGCAATTTCCTCACTTGTTCTTCTTGGATTTCTTTCTTTAGGGTGCAGTGCAGTCGGATTGTATGTGTCTAGAAATTTACCTGGTTGTTCTAGATTATTCAATGTGTCGATCTCTGCTCCTGCTATGGTGTCATTTGTGCTTTTACTTATTCCAGTCTTCTCTTTTTCTTAGTCAAAGTTTTCATTATTGTTTATGCTTTCAGAAAGCCAATATTTAATTTTTTTCTTCTTCATTTTAGATGATTTTCCTGATCTTAATTTCATTTAATTCCACTCTTCTTTTCTTTCCACTAATTTTGGGCTTATTTTGTTCCTTTTCTAATGTTTTGAGTATTCATGTTTATTTGACATTCTTAACTCTTGGCTTGTGTGGGCATTTATTACTATCACAATTGTTAGAATTTTCCCACTTCTACCTCTATGGGCTGCAGAGATGATTTAGTATTTATGATCACTGGTTGCTCTTGGAGAGGACATGGGCTAGGTTCAGAGTTCCGCATGCTGGCTCACAACCATCTGTAATTCCAGTTCCAGGGGATCTGATGCCCTCTTCTGGCCTCTTTGACTTTTGCATGCACATTGTGCATACAGGCACATAAATGCACTCATGTACTTAAGATAAAATATATCTTTTTTTAAAAATTGTTGCTTTTGCTGTAGCCAACACATTTTTTGGAGTATTCCATCCTTTTCACCTTTCTGGAAGCTTTGAGGCTATCAGTTCTTTATATGTTTGGTAAAATTGAGTCATGAAATATTCAGGTCTCGGGACATTCTTTGGTGGCCATCTCAAGATGTCTTTTAAGTTTCCTTTTCATTTATTCAATGTTCAGTAGTAATTTTTTTAAAATTTCATCCATTTATGAATTTTCTGAAAGTTCTTGATATCACTTCCTAATTCCCTATCATTGTGAGCAGAAAAGATATTTGATATAATCTCAGTCTTCTTAAATTTTACAGGACTTGCTTTGCATACTCATATGGGATCTGTCCAGAAGGACATTGCATGAGGGCTGGAGAAGAGCATGGTTCTGCGGCTCTTGCATGGGAATGTTCTGTGTGTGTCTCTTGTACCCACTTAGTTTAAATTGTCCAAATCCTATCTTTCCCTCACTGAAAGTGGGGTATTAAAATTCCCCACTCTTTCTTTATTACTACCTATGTCTCTTTAAATCTTTCCATATTTATTTTGTGTGTGTGCATTTATAATTGCTATATATTCTTGATGAGTTGGTCTATTCATCATCATATTTTGCCACTCTATGTCTTTTAAGTAGAGAATTTAATCAATTTACATTTAAGGTAGTTATTTAAAGGTAAGCACTTACTACTGCTACTGTTTTGTTAAGTGGTTGCTGGTGGGTCTTTTATTGTTATCTTCCTCTGTGGTTTGATGGTTTTCTGTAATCATTTCCATTTTTACTTTATGCTTTTGCTAAAGATATTTCCCTTGTGGTAACTGTGAAATTTCCATGGAACATCCTATACTTAGTCTATTTCAAATCCATAATAATTTAAACTTGGTTTTCAGACAGCAACCCCACACTTATATTCTCATATATTTTGCAGTTTGGCTGTCAGGATTTACATGCTCTTCTGTGTATTCCTTGTCAGTTTCTTTTGGCTGCATTTGGTACTGACATTCTTGTCTATACCACTGTAGTGGGGATAAAGTTGCTGTACACATCATGGTACTGGGCAGTCTGAGTACAACTGCTTTACTTACACTGCTCAGCTTTGTGCCTTCATGTTTTTGTTATTAGTGAGTAGTTTTTGTTTTCAGCTTAAAGATTTCCCTGTAGCACTTCATGTAAGGTAAATCTAGTCGTGAAGACCTCCCTTAGTCTTCCTCCATTTTGAAAGGTAGGCTTGCTAGATAAAGCATTCTCATTTGCCAGCTTTTCTCTTCAGCGTGTTGAATATTTACTCCTACTTCCTCTTGGCCTGGGAGTCATTCTGCTGAGAAACCCATGTATGTTGTAATAGTACTTGCTAGTTTGTTATCTGCTTCTATCCTCTGTTGGGCTCAGAATTTTTAACTTGCTTTTTAAAATTTTTTTTGAAGATTTTATTTGCTTTATTTTATGTGTGTTTTGTACACCATGTGTGTGCAGTATCCAAAGAAACCAGAAAAGAGCATCAGATCCTTTGGAACTGGAGTTGAAGGTGATTATGAGCTGCCATGTGATTGCCATGTGCTGGGAACTAAAGTCAGGTCCCCTGCAAGAACAGCAGGACTACTTAGCAGCTAAGCCACCCCTCCAGGTATTTTGCTTTTTTTAAAAAAAAAAAATTAATTATTGTGTGTTCTGGTGAGCTCCTTTTTTCTTGATTTTATTGGGAAGCCCTTCGTTTCCTATGTTTGAATGCTGGAATCTGCCCCCATACTAAAATTAGTTTTTCTTCTAATTATGATTTCAAATGTTCTGTCTCTGTGCTTGTTGATTCTTTTCTGAGTCTATTAATGTTAGGTGTCTTTTGCTATAGAAGGTATCTGTTACTATAGAAGGTACTTGATGCTATAGGTTCTGTCTACTGAATTTTTCAACTCAATCATTACATTTTTGCTCCTCAGAATTTTGTGTTTCATTGTTTCTATTTCTTTCAAACTTTTAGCTTTGTATATTGCTTTCTGAATCTAACTCACCCTTCACAACTATTGTCTCACTCTCTGTCTCTGAGACTTTGACTTTGCATGTAGGTGGAATCAGATCATCTCTTCATAAATAAATGCCTTATTTCACTTTGCACAATATCCTCAGGTGTTGGGGATCCTGCAAGCATAATGGCTAGCAGGGAAATGATCTACAATAGGTGATGAATGAAACTTGGGTCAGCACCACTTTTGCAGGTGCTGGATCAAAATTCTAGTCTGACCTCACAGTTTATTTTTTCTTACTCATTTAAGTACAGTAAAACTTTTAAAAGAGGTTTCCACATGGCAAATTTCACAAGAAAGCTTTAGTCATAGCTACAGAGTAACTCCCTTGCAAAGTAGCTAAGCACCTGTGGCCTTTACTATAAGAATAAATTCTATAAACAGTGTTCAGAGTAAGGGCCTAAAGAGGAAATACTTGTAATAAGCATAAGGATAAATTCTATTGATAGAGAATGCAAAGTACATGGGATATCTTCCATAAGGATGGGTTCCTTTCTCTGAGAAACTAAGCTCAGGATAAGGGCTTAGACAATGTTCAGGATATTGGGAGATTCAGGAAGAGTAGCACCTTATCATAGCAAACAGATCACCAGGTTGTTAGAAAACATCCACTCCCACCTTTCAGGTGACCAGGCATCAGAAATTTCCTTCCCTTGAAGAAAATAGGACCATGTGTTTAACAAGCCTGGTTCCTTCAAATGCTTTCTCTAAGCTGTGCCTCCTACACTCAGGTTTCATCAATGCTATTGTATAAGGTCAGAATGGTCTTCCTTTTTAAGGCTGAGTGACATTACACTATTGCTCCTGTTTAGATTTGGTATGTCACTCAAAGGCTTAACTTCCATTTGGACAATATTGTAAGGTATGAAGTTGAAGATTTTCTATCTACTGAGAGCAGGCCCTTGAAGAGGATACTAGGTCTCCATCCTCTTCCTCTTCATATCTTTTGTACATAACTGTAGGTGAATGGTTTTGCCATGTACCACTGTCACAAAGGACACCTTACCACAGACCCAAAAATGATGGAACCAAGTAGGCAAGGACTGAAAGCTAAAAAAAAAAAAAAAAAAAAAAAAAAAACAACTCTCTTCCTATGAACTAGTTAACTTCGCCATTTGGCATAGTAACAGAAAGCTGACAAATATCTGTATGTAGCATGTCCTGTTTATCTACTCATTGTCAGCATACATGAGCTGCACATTTTGCCTCTCTCTCTTTCTCTCTGCCTTGTTTAGCCCAAAGTGGTGTTTTTAGCTCTCAGTGTCACCACAGTTGGGCTTGAACTTCTGATCTGGAGTACTGAAATACTAGGTATATCTCAACACACTAGGCCCTGCTGTAACTTTGGTGACTAAGGCTCATTTTCTTTTCCATGGAACTGCAGTTGCTGGATCATATATGGCATCCACCATCTGTCAGCAGAGTGGTTAATTTCTCTCCTGTCACAGAAAGGTCCAGATTTCTCTACATCCTGTGACTTATATTCCTAATGGTTAGCCATATTTAGCATCTTTTCATTGTTTATTGGTCTACTTTGGTATAATTTTCTGGTGAAAATGTCTATTCGAGTCCTTAGCACATTTTTGAACCAGTCTTAAAAAATATTGTGGACTTTTAAGTTCTCTATATGTCCTGAATATGTATCTCTTATCAGACATATTACTAATAAAATGTTTTTTTGCATTTTGTGATTTTGTGAATTAACTTTTTACTTTCTTGATAATCTCTTCCTCCTCTTTTTCTTTCTTTCTTCTTCCTCCTCTCCTTTCTCTTCCTTGTGGTGCTGGAGATGGAACCTAATGTCTTTTACACATTAACCAAGCACTCGACCACAGAGCTAAGTAAGCCCCAGGCCTTGATAATGGCTCTTGGTAAACAAATTTCTTTAACTTTGTCACTTCACTGTTGCTGCTATCAAATGGTATTTGTCATTAGAGGCAGAGCTCTTAACATTTCATATGACATTTTTATGAGTTTTTTCCATATGTAGATTTCATTATGTCCTTTTAGTCTTACTTTGTTATTGTCTTTTTAAAAGATTTATTTTTAGTTATGTGTATGTATTTATGAGTATGTGCACATGAGTTCAGGTGCCTGTGGAGGCCAAGAGGACATCAGATGCCCCTAATGCAGGAGTTACAGGTAGTTGTGAGCTGCTCATTATGAATTCTGAGAAACAAACGAGGGTCCTCTCTACTAAACAATATGTCCATTTAACCATTGAACCACTTCTCCAGACCTTTATTAGTGTCTTAATCATGAAAACTATAGGAATTTCTAAGTACCTTCACATATCATTTAGATTGCCATGAAGCATTTTGTTCACTCATGTGATGTGGCATATTACACTGACAGACATTCATCTCCTGTATCATTCTTATATCTGGGAATAAGCCCTACTTAGACATAGTGTATGATGCTTTTAATGTGTGCACTTATTCTGTCCTGATATTTACCATTCCCTCCCTTTTGCCAGCTCTGGGTTTAGATTTTTCTTCCCTTTTTCTTGTTTCTTGAAATTGTAAAATTAGGCTGATGATTTGATGTCCTCCTTATTTTTATGTGGGAACGTTTATAGCCATAAAGCTACTTCTTTCCCTCCTATTATTGATTTCTGACTTCTTACTGCTGTGGTTAGAAACAATATTTTCTGTCATTTCTATCTCTCATAATTTATTGAGCATTTGTGGCCAGACTTATGGTGGTTCCTTAAAAATCTTCCACATACACTTGAGAAAAATGTATATGTGGCTGTTGGAGAAATGTGGCTTGAGACCTGAATTTCCTCACCCATCTTACATTTGTTCTGCCCATTATGAAGAGTTAGGTGTTAAATCTGCAGTGCAACTCACATACTCAAGGTTCGAGGGAAAATATAGAAGGGAAAGAAAGATTTTAAGATCCAGAGGACTAGGATATCTGCTGCATGATATCTTCAAGACATGATAGGGAAGCTGTGCCTATGAAATCTTAAGATCTGCATAATGACAATTCCAATTGGATTTGGATGTGGATGAGGAAATCTCACAAAGCCCACCTCTATGTGAAGAAAAGGCAATCATTGGCTGCAGAGAGAATCAGTTTTCTCTAGGAACCAGCCTTCTGACATGTTAGCCAATACCAAATGATCTCCCAGGACATATATATATATATTTAAGAGCAACACTAAACACATATGGGGAGTGAATGAAAAAGGCCCCATAGGCTCATATACTTGCATGCTTAATCCCAAATTGGAACTGTTTGGGCTAGGGTTAAGAGGTGTGGCCTTGTTGGAGGAGGTGTGTCACTCAGGGGAGGGCTTTAAGGTTTCAAAAGCCCACATCAGGATCAGTGTCTTTTTCTCTATCTGTGGATCAGGTTGTAGCTCTCAGCTACTGCTCTACTGCCATATCTGTCTGCTTCCTGTATGCTAATGTACTAATGAACCCTCTGAAACTGTAAACAAACCCCTAATTAAATGCTTTATTTTATAGAAGTTGCTTTGGTCATGGTGTCCTTTTACAGCAACAGAACAATGACTAAGACAACACATATAACTATCATATGTGCACACATTTGTAACAATAATAGTCTGATAAGAAGTAATTAACTTGAGGAGGGAAGTGGAAAGAGTTGGAAGTGGGAGAGGGAAGGGTAGGTAGGTAGACAGGTTGTAAATATAGTAGTCCTATAAGAAATTATCAAAACAATTTTAAAAATTTTAAATTAAAAAACTAATGTTAAAAGAGGAATAAAATATTGAAAACTCCAGCTATTGTGTTACATTTCTTTTACATTCCTTCAGTCCTGTCAACCTTGACTTCATATGTTTTCCTGTTAATATTAGTATATGCACATTTTAATTGCAATGTTTCTTGGTACATGTAACCTTTTATTAGTATGCTGTGTTTTTCTCTGTCTCATAAACTTTTTGAGTTAGGGTTGGTTTTGCTTGAAGTATGGCTCTGCTCCCTTTGGTTCCTAAGAAACATCTTTCTACTTCATTTCACCATTAGCCCTCTCGTTTCTTTGGATCTAGCAGGAGCCTTTGTAGGTGTCTGCCTTAGTTGGGGTTACTACTGCTGAGATGAAACACCATGACCAAAAGCAACTTGGGGAGGAAAGGATTTATTCTGCTCACTGTTTCATATGACAGTTCATCAACAAAACAGTGAGGGCAGGAACTCATGCAGACCTGGAGGCAGGAGCTGATGCAGAAGCCCTAAAGAGATACTTCTGACTGGCTTTCTCTCCATGGCTTGCTCAGCCTATTTTCTTTTAGAACCCAGGACAACCAGCCCAGGGGTGGCCCCACCCACAATGGGCTGGGCCATCCCCTATCAATCACTAATTAAGAAAATACCCTACAAGCCTGGTTGTAGCTGATGTCATTGAGACATTTTCTCAGTTAAGACTTCTTCCTCTCCAGTGACTCTAGCTTGTAGACATAAAGCTAGCCAGTAGCATATCTTTCAGCCACTGTAACTTGTGTGCAATTCCATCTGTATGTTTTAACAGGGGAGTTTAATACATTTGCACTTACACTGATGACATTCAAATGACTTCTGTCATTTCGCTGTTGTCCCAAGTGCCTCCTAGCTTTGTCCTCACTCCTTACTGTCCTCTTCATTGGTTTCTGGACTTTTAGGAGTGAAATGTGTAAACTACTTTTCTACTTCAATTTGTGTATATTCTTTGCATATTTTAGCATTATGCTTAAATTAACTGAGCCTCTGAAAGAGTTCGCAATGGTCAACGCTGGGAAGAACTGCAAAAATCAAGGCTATACAGCAGCATGGCACTGTGGCTCAACAAGACTGGCTTGGACAAAACTCATGGAGCAGATCAAGATAAAATTTGGACTTGAATTTAAGTCTTGTGGCTCAGAGATGTGTCCTTCATTAGTCAGTTTTTCTTTGCAATGACAAAATTCCTGAGCAGAAAAACTTTAGGAGAGGGAATCTATTTAGGCCACAGTTTCAGGAATTTTCATCTATGGCCACTTGGCTCCTTTGCTGTTGGACCTATGGAGAGGCAAGGCAGGGCAGTAGGGAGTGTGGTGGAGCTAGGGGGCTCAGCTCATGGTAAACCAGACACAGAAAGAATGAGAGAGAGAGGGCATGCCTATGCATATTACCATCCTGCTTCCGCTGGACCCTGCCTGCTGAATGGTGCAGCTCACACTGGGGTGGGTCTTTCCCACTCAGGTGCTATTCCACACTTCAGTCATCTCTGTGAAAGCATCTCTGCAAACTCATAAGAGCTGAGCCTGACTACCTTAATTGTCTCTCAGTCCAGTTGTTGACAGTCAAGACCATGTGGCCCTCCCTTTTTTTCCTATTAGAATAGTCTTTAAAAACCATTTCTTTCAAGAAAAATTCAAGCCAAAGTTGTAAGCAGGCCAGTGTTTGTGGTAGCTTTCTAACATACAGCCATGTCACAGGGTTCAGTTCTCAAGGGTGACAGATTCAACTTATCCAGGGTCTTGCAGTTGCAGTCTGGATTGGTGGGAAGGCAGCGATGTTGCCCTGTGCACCCAACAGCTAGGTGTCCAGATGTAGGCAGCAAGTCCTCTCCTCTCCTTCTTTTTCTTCTTATCTTTGTTGAAGCAGGACAGGCTGGAGGGTCTTCCTGGACCTATATCAGATAACTGCTTTCCAGTCAAAGCCACCCTCTCAGCAGAAGATGCTGCCAAGGAGATAACTCCCTGGTCTTCAACACTTAACTGACTGATGATGCTTTTTTATATATTGTTAACTTACAGTTGGGGCCGACTGGGGGCTGGAGGGGAGGAGGGAGGGAGAGGAAGAGGGACAGAAGTGTAAACACAGTGAGCTACTCCACCAGTGACTCCTGTCAGTTTGGGAAGACCCAGGGGTTGGAAAGAAACCCTCCAATTCCTTCTTCTGGGTTAATCTGCAATAGCCTCCTTGTTGTGCCAGCCCCTGGCTGAGCAGAGTGTGACTTTGCATTGGAATCTTTTTGTTTAATGTGCAAAGTAACTTCTAAATACAAACCAAAATGCTAGTGCTTTGCTAGAGGATTAGAAGCTATTACAGCATCCGCTGGACATTTTCAAAGGCCATTTTCATAGCAACTTCCACCTCCCATGAGGATTTTTAGCATCTGGCTACCATGGAATATACAGCTTTGTGGAAGCTGCTTGACTCGGCCTTAACCCCAACAACTGTCTCTTATTATCTATGCAGACTGTATAAGAATAATCACCATACATGGAATAGTAGAAGAGGGAGACAAGAAGGAGGGAGAGGGATGGAAAGAGGAGAGGAAGAGAGGAAGAGAATGGGAAGGGGGAGAAATAAGAGATGGAGAGAGGAGGAAGAAAGGGAGGAGAGAAAGGGAGGCAGGGAGAAAGAGAGAGAGAGAGAGAGAGAACATGAGTCAGAGAGCTATGGAGAAATTTACTCAGACCCTCCACATTAGTAGCTTTACTTGCCTTTTTTCCCTCCCTGGAGGCAAATTCAACTAGACCTGAGTGCAGGACTGACTGCCAACTGGGAGGCATTATCTAAATTTAACTTTTTCGGTCATTAATCCTGCAAATCTGCCCTGTGCATGTTCTTAGATGGCTGCAATTACCAATTTGCTGCTTGTCATAATAGTCATTAGGAGCAGAAAATATTATTAAATGACTTATGGGAAAAATAATCTGAAACTATAATGCTTTCTCTCAGGGCATTAGGACCAAGTGTAGATGGAGCACAAGCACTCCCCAGCCTGGGGCTGCTCAGGGGCTGTGTTTAGTTAACTGCTTATCAGAACTGAATTCTTTGTTGGTGCTTTTACTTTTTAAATCTGAGACATAGTCTAAAGAATAGTCATGTTGGGGCCTGGAAAAATGGCTCAGTCGTTAAGAGCATTGGCTGCTTTTACAGAGGACCCAAGTTCAAGTCCCAGCACCCACATGGCAGCTCACAACCATCTGCAATACCAGACCCAGAGAATGCAACACCCTTTATGTCATTCACAGGCACCAACACACATACCCTGTGGGTAGGCTATGAGTGATAAGTATTGGATCCTTGATTATTGAGTATCCTCCACTGATACAATAAGCCAATCAAGCTGAATTAATAAGTTCAGGTTTAATAAACAGCAAAGCAATTCCCAGGTGACTCTCAGAAAGGCAGGAGAGAAAACACACAGCAGGTCTGGTGACCAGGTCTTAAAGACAGAATCTTGACAGCCCTGGGGAGACTGACCCTTGTTGGCCTTTCTGAGTGGCGGGGTCTGGAGAGAGCAGCTCTGGGGAGGGTCCTCTGCTTGGCATCATGAGGGCAGGGTTTGGAATGGGGCCTCAAGCTGGAGATCCCTAATATTGAGGACTGGGTAAGGTAGTGATTTGCAAATGAGAAAACAAAACAAAAATTTAGGCATTACCTAAATTTAACTTTTTCGGTCATTAATCCTGAAAATCTGCCCTGTTCATGTTCTTAGATGGCTGCAATTACCAATTTGCTGTTTGTCATAATAGTTTACACATGCACACATGTGCACACCTAAAGTAGCTGTAATGTTGATTCAGGAGTGTTTGCTAGATATGCCATGATTTATCTTGATTATCAACTTAATTGGACTAAGAGACACTTCTGGGAGTGTCTGTGGTGTTCCCAGGGATGATTCAGGAGGGCAGAATCTACTGATGGATTCGTAATTTGATGATGTTACTGGGAAATGATGGAAACTTTCAGAGTAGGTGGCTGGTTGGAGGAGAGAGACTGATGGGGACGGGTTGTCCTATGGGCCCATCATAGCCCCTCTCTCTCTCTCTGCTTCCTGGCCACTAGGAGAGGAGCAGCTTTGCACAGCTATGCCCTTCCATAGTGGTGTTCTGCCTCATCATGACGAGCCCAAACCATGGACCCCAATTACCTTAGATGGTGACACTCAAACCAGCAGTTTCTCATGTGTTTGCTATGGCAATGAAAATCCAGTATAATCAAGGGCACTTGTCATGGTGTCCAGTGTGATTCCCCCAGCTGTGAGCAGCTACCGTTGCTGCTTTGACCACCTCACTTTAATGCATAGGCTGCCTCGCCACCCTCCTTTGTCCTCAGAGGACATTTGTTTTAGCTTTCTAGGAGAGATAGGCCTCTCCCCTGAGACAAAAATCCTCTGACCTGGCAGCTTAGTTCACAGCAGTTAGTTCCCTGTGGCTGGGGCTCTGTGTGCTTACAGATGGGAGCTGGGAGCCTGTGCAGGAGACTCCTGCCTCATTTCCAGTTCCCCACCAGACAGGGAACTCGGAGCCGAGAGAGATGGGGGCTGATTTTTGCTCGTCTTCCCAGCCCCAGGTCCCAGCTGTTGGCCGGATACGTGAGAGTCCTGTTGTGGAGACTCAGCTGAAGACACTGCAGTGACCCGTCAGCACATCTGAAGAGGTCTGTGTGGGTCCACCCACATGACACAGGCAGGATCCAGAGAAACTGCAGGAGCAGGGGCTCCATGGTCACTGCCTCCAAGGCTAGAGAAGAGGCAGGGGGACTAGAGTTTGGGAGGGAACCTTGGAAGAGCGGAGACTCATCTAAAGTGGTCTAGCAGACCCAAGCATGGCAAGCACAGGTCTGAGCATGGCAAATATGTCACCACCAGGGTTTGCTTTTGACCCTTTAAACCATTAGATTGCATTCTAAAGCTAACCCCCAAGTTCTATCCCCTTATTTGTCCACTTTTTCCTCCTATGGTTCACTACCAAGGTCCAGATATCAAAGTATTGAAATCCAGCCATCAAAAGCCCCCTTTGGCTCTCCTACTTAACATGCCCAATCAAAATTAACCAACTCATCCTCACACAGGGTTTCTCCCTTTCCCTTTATAAACTGCCATTTGTCTATGGGCCACATCTGTCTTCTCTTTATCCAGAGGCTGTCCTTTGTCCCTCTGGGGCAAATAAATCTCTTTTTTTGCTGAGAAATTGGTCTTGGCATATTTTGTGCTGATTCTGGTCCTTTCATCACAGCTGCTCTAACAGTGTTGGGCTTCCTTGTTGTACCCGTTTTGAGAAACCCCCAGGGATCACGAAGGAGCCAGTTTCCAATGCAAGCACATAAGGA